>NW_010409141.1:0-22442 GCF_000710305.1 Buceros rhinoceros silvestris
AGTCCAGAGGGGGTCGCTCCGGTGTGGTCCAGGGGTTGGCAGAGAGTGCAGAAAGACTGACTTTTCGTGGGCGCAGAGCGGCTTTTTAAAACAGCAACGGTGTGAAAATCGAACAGACCTGTGAAAACTTTTAACCAATGAAAAAATGGAGATGCAGCTGATGTCACATGGAGGGAATATAATTGGATAGTTAAAGCAAATTCTCCTAAAAAGGAGATCTTCTGCTACCCCATCACAGGTGGTAACAACTTAAAATAACCTCTCAAAATATGTTACTTTTGGCCACTTCTCCAAACATTGCAAAGACAGGTGACAGGTTTCAGAAAGTGGGCAGAAGGAGGTTGGGGGGGAGAAAACAGCTGCAAGAAGAGTGCTGCACCGGTGGGGTTGTTGGTGGCTGTCAAACACGCTCTGGTTATATGCTGCCTGCTGTGTAAACTTGACCCATTTGGTCACACTCACCCACCTGCATCGAAGGAAAGATGAAAATGTAGCTCAAAGGCAGCCTGGGTTGACAGTGACAACTAGTGACTAGTCACAGTAGCTGATAGGAGCTCGGTAGCCGGTGCTAAAGATCATTACCTCATGTTGCATGTGTTTTGAATAGGTATCAAATCCATCACTGCTGCCATTAGAACTCACTGTGACTGTTTTTCTGGGCACCAGTGTCACCCCAAGGGCAGAGCTCCTGTGTTATGCCTGCACTGGGAGGAGAGGTGGAGAAGGGGCTCAATGTTACATGTTAACATGTAAGCAGTCAACTGTCAGACAGACTGAAGGAATGAATGTCCCTTCCTCCCAGAAACCCTGAAAAGGTATATATACAGTATAAAATCTTACCTTGTATCAGAAGACTCTTGCTTTTTCAAACACGTATTTGAGAGCAGATTTTTATTTGTGTGTGTCATTTTTGGGTAGGTGCCCAGATCACTTAAAATAATTTTGTCCTTTATTTGTATTTCCGTACAATTTATTGCTTATGAAAATAAATTCTCATTTAGCTAAAAACAGTGGATAAAAATCTACACCTAAAATGAAGGAAGTCATAGTTGGTGACTGTAATCGTAATTTCTAGTTTAAGCATTTGTGAATCATACATAATAATTTATCCAAGACATAATCAGTGCAGAGCAGATATCTGTCACAACCTTTCAGATTCAATATTTTTTTACAGCTGCTTTGCACTCACGGTCACATATTTCAGTGCTTCTCTACCTCATACACCTTATCAAATGAGCACATAGGCAAACAAGTCAATATTTGGCCATTAAAATGCAGAAAGTGATTTTAGTTGAAAATTGTTCATGAATTTGAGGCAGAGGCTTTTATAAAATAACACTGTTCAAGTTCTCCCTGTTGTGTGGAACTTGTACAATCTAAAGGAATAATGAGCTTTTCCTAGAATCTGCTTCTGCGCAACTCCAGTCCCCCTCTGCTCACAGGTAAAAGCTGCTCACAGAGTCCTGGCATCTGATGTACACATGGTGCTATGTCGGTATCAGGTGCTGCATAAGTTGCAGGGCACAGGCAACAAGTGAATTTAAGCATTTTGCCATTCAGTCCTTCAACAGGGAAGACTGGAAGGCTTTTGTGAGCTCAGCACAGGCGAGAGGAGTCAGAAAAGCCCCCAAAGTCTGTAGTCAATAATTTTGGCCTGGTGGCTGCCAGCTGGGGAACGGACAGTGAGAAATAGAGAAGCATCTGCATGTATCTGAGCATTGTCTTCTGAGTTACCTGAACCTGAGCTTGAATTTGGAACATCTCTAGTAAGAGCTGTGTTGTGCTTAGTGCGGTGTGAACACAAAACAAGATGACCACCGTGCATTGGAGTCAGTTTTAATTTTTGTGGTGATATTCCTTCACCGCGAGGAAGGTGAAGTGCTGGAACAGGTTGCCCAGAGTAGTTGCAGATGCCCCCTCCCTGAAGTGTTCAAGATCAGAGTGGATGGGTTTCTGAGCAACCCAGTTTAGTGGAGGGTGTCTCTGCCCATGGCAATGGGGTTTGAACTAGATGATCTTTACCTTCCCTTCCAACCCAAACCATTCTGTGAGTCTGTGATTAATTCCTTTAAGTCATACGAGTTAGTAAAGTAGGAGTTAGTTCAGAGGTACTAAAGACAGTTCAGAATGAAATCTTTGAGTCATGAGCTGCTTTTTGCTCTGTTCAGTTGTGGATGATTTTTTTTTCTCCCTCTTTTAAATATGTTTTAGCAGGAGAAATTCAAATGTGGCAGCAAGTCTGCAAGAGCAAGTAGGGTAGCAAGAGCAGTAACTTTTCTGAATCTATTTGTTTAATTCAGCTATAGCATACTGTACATATTAGAGATAAACAGACTTGACTGCACTAACACAAGCTGCCAATCCCACCTGTCATGTAATTCACAGTTTTTATGTGCTTTATCTCAATTAAGTTCCACCTCTAGAGCACACTGCTGCGTATTACTGATCTGCTAGTGAAGCAATAGCTATATTGCATACCTTTCTGATTCCAACAAACACAGAACAAGCACAAGTTAAACATTCCCTTGACAAATTTTATTAGCCAGGCTCTCATTTCTAGCCAGAAAATAATCACTTTAGCTAAGATGAGAGACATCTAGGTTATTCTACATCTCAGCTCTGAGACTTTGTTAGTCTTGGTTGGTTTGCTGGTAGAATTACTTCAAATACCAAAGAAACTGAGGAGCTCCTCTGGCAGGTGGGACCCTCTAGGGTCCACAAGAGACAAGAAGGTGCAGGGGTAGTCCCTGGCAGGATGGCTCACCATAGGCCTTATAGAGATCTGGAGAGCGGCTTCCTGCAAGTGATGCAGCCCATGTCCAATGCAGGAGGAAGGTGAGGAGAATGGTGATCTGCTGGTAGCACACACTCCAGGACTGGACATTGAGTTCGAGGTTGGCTGGAAGAAAAGTGATAGCGTTAGAAGCAAAGTTTCCGGCAAGACTTTTCTTTTTGCTGTTCTCTGATGTTCATCTCTCCTGATGCAAGTTAGAATCTTCTTCACTATACTCTTTGCCAATGGTGCTGAATCCTGATGAGCTAATACTTGGCTGAACATCAGCAAGTAATTTCCTGGTAATTAATTTACCTAATTTTTTTCAGGTAATTTGCAGGTTGGGTAACTTATCAGAATCAAACAATTTTAGGGGGTACCCAGGAGTACAATGAATAATGGTTATTTTGAGTCTGGCTTCCCTCAGTCTCTTTTTCTCTCTCTCAGCATTAGGGTTTCATTGCTATTATAGCACTTTGCATATAATTACCAACAGCTTTAGGTTATAATTATATTGTCATTTAATACATTTGTAATGGGAAAGAATGAAAAAAAGCAGTGAATTAAGTATGTGATGACTGTTGGTGTTTTGTGCCTTTTGCTTTCTTAACAGCTTCATTAATATTTTGCAATGTTTATGAGGAGCTACCTGGAAAAACAGCCATTGCATCCATTTAAACATGTAACAACTCTAGGAGATAAAAGGAAAAAATAAACCGGATGAGCAGATTTAGGATTTAGAATTTTTTAATATGGACTTTTAAAATTACTGCAATCATTTGCATAAGTATTTCACATGACATTTTCAAAAGACAGCAGCAGTGGGCTAATGCTGCAATAAGTGATAGAACTCCTGTTGACCTCACTAAGAGCAGATGTAAACAGACACCATTCATTCAAGAAAATACCACAGGGTGCTCGCTCTTTGTGAAGCGGTTTGCAAGTTAAAGTATACTGAGTTTCTGTCTTTGTTCTCAAGATAACACCCAAACTCACTATCTGCTTGGTGTTTCCGGTGCTGGTAACCAACATAAAATACAGCTGAACGAGTACATTTTGCTACCATATATGTGAAATAAACTTAATGGTTGTCTCTAGGAAATCTATAATGGCTCCAGTTTACAATTACAAATCAAAGCATCATACTCACTTGTTAATGCTACATATTTTATATGTATGTGTATACGTGTAAAAGGGTATTCAGTTGTATCTGTATGTATACACACACGCGCACATGTATATATATAGTTACAGAATTAAAGGTCTAAAATTACATAGCGCAGGAATGGCAAAGACAGTGCCAGGTGCCAGCTAGCCTGACTCACTGGGTGATCATAGGTGTGGCAGATGGCAGAGGGTGTTTCACACCCTTGTCCGCTGTACCGATGTACCGTGTTACATCTGTGTCACTAACACTGGTTGCAGAAGAGATCACGGTGAGGGCTAGCACAGGAACCAGTTCAGCAGCAAGGTAAGATGGAGGTTACTACAGCATTGCTGCCTTACCCACTATAGTGGGCAGCACTACTGCTTCACTGAACACCTAATTTGGGTCCCCTTCAGGGACTTAGGACTGCAGATTTCTGGCTGATGTGTGTGACTATCTTTAGACAACACAGATAGTTTTCAAACGTCGTGAAATTTTTTTTTAATATTGCTGGAATATGTCAACACCATCTTTGCATGGCACGAAATCATTGCCAAATATGATGGTCAGGTTTTACATTCCTATGTACTCTACAAGTGTAGGCATGAAAGAAAGAATGTTTCTGGATATCTAAACAGTTTCATGTTACCTGTGTGGTCACAAGAGAGCTATCAAACTTAAATCCTTGAGGCTTACAGGTAATTTAAAAAATCGAAAACAAGGCAAACATAATAGATTTGTTTTGTTAAATAATAAACCTCAGTACCAGACTTATCTGTCTCCTTCTGGTCTCTAGCTAAAGCATACCGGCAGTAAGATATCACTGATATTACGGAGATAGCATTGTAAAGCATAAAATATATCAGATACATTGAGGACATCCGCTATAAACTCTCAGTGCCATATAAGCCTGTGTCAAATACACCTTTCCCGACTAAATTCTTTGAGCTTGCAGTTATCAGTAAAAATGATGAGTATTTAGTAAAATAGCTGGTGCTTGTAACATATTTCAACTCAGTGTGAGAGGTTAGAATTTGACAGCATGGATGGAGATGTTTCTAAAGATTTATCTTTCTGGTGATTTTGTCTCTACATGGGATAGATACCTCTGTATAGGACAAGCATGGGGTTTCCAAGTGAAATCTGCAATTTACAGAGAAGGAGAATTCATTTCATTCAGAAACCATTGTCAAGATAAGTGAATCAGCTAAAAATAGTTAGCCATTGAGAGTATGTAGAATTTCTTCATACTCAAATATTTAGGATTAAATGCTTTACAGTGTAACCCTTCAGTTCTCCTTATCTTTGCATAGTGCAGAAGAAAGTAAGAAGGTAACAGCAATCAAACACAAGTGGAAGCACTGGTTGGTATTTCTCAAATGTAAAATTTTAATCAGATTCCTCTCAAGCTTTTTACACGAATAGAAGAATATTAAAAGGAAAACACATAGTATCTTCTGTCTTTTCCTGGCCAGCTAGCAGAACCTGGAGTTGAGATTAGTATGACTAAGTAGGAATCATAATACATTTTCTATGTAGAAGCCATAATACTCTCGGCAAAAAGTTACTTGCAAAAAAAGTGGAATAAAAGAGTCTTTGAATTGGAAAGCCAAGCTGTCTGCCATGAGGGAATGATACAATTAAGGTTGTGAGCAGATACTTCAAAGTCACTCCACCAGATTGTTTACTTGCTAGGCTTTGTCAATGCAAAAATGCACAAGGACTTTTTAAAAACATGGATAAAATATTTGTTCCTATTTCTGAGGACTGCTGATACAGAAAAACTAAGAAAGCACTTTCAGGCTCTGAAATCTGGCAACATTCTAGGTGCAAATGAAGTACTGTAATGGGAGAATCTCACTGATTTTGTCATGCTTAACTGCCTTAAAGAATCTGCCCTAGGGACTTCAGTCTAGATGACAAATTTCTGAAGTCATATAGCCATTGATAAGATTTTAGTGTTACTTGTCCCTGAGGTAGCAAACATACTGTATAAGCACTGGTAAACACCAAGCTGATTTAAGTGCTGGACTCAACACCTTAACCCTAGCGGGGTTCTCAACACTGAGACTGCTTTATGAATCTTTTCTGTGAAACCTGATGAAGGAGGATTTTCTGAGGGAATGAAATCTCTGCGAAGATAGTGATGATAAGCCACTGAGTAATGTATTGCTTAGAATAATAACAGAGTGTCATGGTCTCCAATTCAAAGCTTTCTACTCCAATTTGAAAGCTGGCTCTAGTTGTGAACCTGACTACGAACTAAGCACCTGGAGCAAAGCTGGAAAATGGGTTCACCAGTTGCTTCTCCTGACAATGAAGTTATAAAATTGTTCACTCTCTTTTTTCCTCTTTCTGAATCAATGAATACATAGTATTTTAATGTGATCAAAGTTAATCTCGTTTTCAGAATCACTGTTATTACTCAGCTAATCAAAGATTTGTTGGTTGAAGGGTTTTTTATTAGAAGGGGAACAAACCCAGAATTTTTGAACTATATTCTTTCCATGAAAAGATGCTAGAGAAGTCACTAGCTTATGACTATTGCATACCAACTAAGAGGCAAATGATACAAGCTTTCCTTTCTCAAATTTTATGTATAAGACACAAAGTTCATTGATAGCAGCAATATCCTGCCAGCAGGGTCTCTTAGTAAACAAGGTTTCAGAAGAACTATGATAAATAAAGTATCTTTGTTAGATAAATGAATGCCATGAAAGCTAAAGCTCTGCTTAATGGATGTACAACTTTACCAGCATCCATTAATTTGTATATGAATAAGCTGTAAGTATAGGTGGTCTTCAAGTGAATTATACTTCAGCTAGGCATGACATGAAGAGCACAGAACGAAACAGCCTCCTTGAAGATGCAGTAATGGTGAACAACAGGACAGATAATCATGAAGGATTATCTCACTGGCTCATAAATCCAGATCAATGCTGACAAGACTCAGCTCTGGGGATGACAAACATCCCCTTTCTCTTGTGGTGTTGACTCAAAGATGCCAGGCTAATGGTCTTGCTCCATTAAGCTTTTTCCAGTGCCATCATTTGATGGGGTCTTTTTTGAATGCTTGTATTCATCTTAAGTTACCAGATTACTTTTAAGGCCTTCCACTGAGAAGTTTTAATCCAAACATTTGCAGTTGTTTCTAGCGTATTGCACTAGTCAATGGATGGCCATTCCGCACTCTTCTGAGGCAAAAGTTGTGTATTTAATTAGGACTAATAAAAATACAATAAGAAGTGAAAATGAACCCCCCCCTCCCCAAATATTACTGAAACTTCAGAAGGATGGTTAATATGTTTGTTAATTCATCTAACTGTTCACTTGGAAGGTTTTTGGTAGGTGTTTGGAATTACACTGTTGAGAGGTATTTTTCTTGAGTTTTCATCTTGCCATATTATTAACAGAAGTTTGATCTAATGATCAGACCATTTTCAAATGTTTCAGAAGGGATTTTGAGTCTTTCATGTATAAAACCCTTATCTCTGATCATTCAGTGTTCTCTTACTTATCCATGCCTATTGCATCTGTTTAAAGAGAGAGTGTTACTGAATATCGTATTCAAGGGAGAGGAACACTGCCATGTTTGTTGTTACTAATACATTTACAGATCATTCATATCGTGTTAATGTGACTAGATGGTGTGCATTTTCTCATGTATTCTCTACTACCTTTTGTTTTCTCACAGTGAATTTAATTTGTCCTCATGCTGCCCAGCTGCCTCTCTTTGATAGGTTTTTCAGCAGTACCTTCCTGACATCTGTTCCTAATATCTGTTTATATATATACAAAACAACTTTGTATATATATATATTCTAATTATAATATATACTAATCTGCTGATCAATAAACTAATAACAGGAAGGTTTTCTATAGTCCCTTTTCGTCCAAACTGGCTTGATTTTTGAAGCTGTATGTATACATAAATTACATCTAAGACAAATTTTGTTGTTTGAAAGATTAAGTGGATGATACCGTGGTGGTGTGCTCTCCTGATGTCATGTGTTAGTGAACACCAGCATTATGCAAATACTGTGTTACTGTCAACTTTAAGTCAGTGGGTATTTGTCACTGGTGCAATGGGTAAATGCTTTGCTAATGTAGCTAATAGGTAAGCACCTGCTTTCTAGAAACAAATCAATATGGCATTAGGGACCTATTTTTTCCCCCTCAGATTTACCTGCCCTCATCTATTTACCTTGTCTGCCTCTATTATCTCTGTATTAATATGAGGTCTCAGGAGTGAAACTGAGTTATAAATGAGTCCTAGTGTCCTGTGTTTAAAAAATCACATGAGTCACAGAATTATATGAACTCTTGGTCAAAAATTAAACCCTGAATTATCTTGCTGGCTTCCATGTACCTCCTTCTTATTTATTTACATACCATTAGAAAGTAACACTGAAAACAATGTATTCTCAGAAAAGGGCCTTTTTTTCAACTGTCATTATAAAATGTAACAGGACAGGTCCTGAAATTATTCATCTTCAATTGTGCAAACATTGGCGGCTTCTTCAGTATGGGAGTTGGTTGAAAATGGACAGTGAATTAGAAAAACAAGGGAGGTTGACCTTGTATTTTTACTGATATACCAAGGCTGTCCAGGGTAAAGAAGCACATAAGCATTGATATCTCTAAAACTTCTTTGTTTGACGTAATTGAAAAAATATGATCCTAAAAACATTCTTACTTATTCCACTATTGGAACAAGTATTGCTTTAGTCTTGCCTTCGTATGTACCTCAAATTTCTGAAGAGAGAAACAGTGTACACATTGCCAAGGGGAAACTCTTCATGAAAAGTCTTGGAAAAGCCTGGCTTGAAAAGCTGCCGTGAGACTACCATGCAAACTATTCTGTTCTGGGATCTTGACAAACAGACAGTTAAAAGAGGGTGCATTAATTCCCCTGCCCATTCATTGCTCAGTTTTCCCTACTGACGTGAGGTAAGGAAGAGTCTAGAAAGGTGGATAGCTTAGCATTACACCATCTCTTCTACATTTGCATGCAAATTGATCTAGAAATCCGTCAGCTGACTCTGTTAATGAGGCCAAGGAAAACACGCAGAGTTAATCAAACCCAGCTATAGCTTTTATTGGTTAACTGTCTCCAGGGATGGAAACTCAGGAACAAAATTTTGATTCAGCGCTTGCAGAAACACCTTGCAAAAACAGCGGTATTGGAATTTAATTTCATTGAAGAGCTGCCTCCCTTTTCCCTTTTGCACAGAAGTTAGCCATGCGTGTCAGTCCTGTTGTTTTAATTGAACTTAAAGGCATGACTGGCACGTGGTGGAATTTACTCTGTCAGTATAACAATAATACATTATTGCAGAAGGTTTGATAAAGAAACCAGGACTTTGCTGACTAGAATAGTAAGAAATTGGGGGCAGGAAGGAAGATCTTTAATGAAATACAGCTTTGCTTGCCAGTCAGCTGCTCTGTTTCATCCATTTATTCTTGTCATTTTGCTGGCTGTTGTTGCTTAATTATTCCAGACACTATGCCCATCATATTCTCTATTATAGCTATTAATCAAATGGTTCAATCTTTTCCAGTCTGCCTTTCAGACAGGATAATGTTCCTAGCTACTTTTACAGCTTCTCTGATTTTTCCACCATTTTGCTTACACTTTGAAATGAATTATAGAAAAAAAGATTTATCTTGAATCCATGAAGGATATTAGGGAGGAAATTAATTTTCACTTTGAATCTGAATATCCCTAGAAGATAATTTGATATTGGTAGTTGTGACCACGTGGCCTGAATAAAAACCATCATGGGAAATGCCTGGACTCGTAAGTATTCTAAGTAAAGTCCTGCTGTAGTCAATGAAATTGTGAGAAGTGTATCCATAGAGGCCTCCCAAGTCTGAGATGCAGTCAGGAGAAAAGTAGTAGGGTGGTCATTTAAGCACATGTGTAATTAAAATTGGTACCAAGAGTTTGTGAGAAGTATGATGGAATTATGCAATGAAAGGCCATGCAAATGAGCATGCAACAACTGATGTGGTAGAGAAGAAAGAGTTAGAGTATCTGGAAGAATGACAGTGTTTCACAATTGTTGGCCATGTTGCATAGTTTTACATTTTAAGTACTGAGGATCCTGTGTTGGCTCCAAATTGTGATAATAAGACATAGTAGCTTTTTTTTTTTTCAAATATGCATATATCAAAATAGCGTAAAAATTCCTCATTAAGGCAGAATTTAGACTTCTAAAAAATATTAAAAGGTGTGTGGACTTCACTGCACTAGCAACTGTCAGAATTTTTAAAAGCCTAAATGAAGGTTTCCATACATATGCAGAAACATCTTAAGCTCTTAGATGCCCCTTTGCTGCATGCCAGCTGTGAGGTGAAACAGCACCCAAAAGCAAAGACACTTGAGAAGCCTGGCTTTATCTGCTAAGTGTGCCCCTAGCTAATCTACTCCTCAGCAACAGTCCCTGAGTAAATCCCAGCATCCACACTCCTTACACTTTTCAGCATGGCCAAAGGATGAAATTATAATAGTGAATGATGCCTCAACAGTTTCTGCATTTTATGATAAACAAAAAGAGACATGAAATGGACTTAGTCACAGGAGAGACCAGAGTAACAGGTTGTCCCATACCAAGCTTAATATCCTAACTGCTTGGCTACTGAGTAATACTTCTTGATTGCTGTCAGGAGTTTTGCCAAGTTTAAGAGTACTATTTAGAGATTTCAGTGAGTAAATGACTTCGTAGGGGGTTTCTCAAATTGCAAAAGTATTACCCAGAATGCACAAGGATGCGTGTTGGAATAAGTGGGCCAGTGAGATTAGCCTGAGTTAGTAGGCAAAGGGAAAGTCTTAGAGATTAGCAGCGTATGAAGAATGAGAGGTAGTGGGTTGATTTACATTAAGGTAACACCCAAGATAGACATTAGACAGGAAGGGCTGCATTTCTGCTAAAAAGAGCAATTTTGAAGTATCCAAGACATAAAACCAAAAGTTCCCAGGAAATTATTTTCTGTGCGTGAATGTGTAGGAAAGGCACAATCTTAGCAGTATTACTCAGACAGAATGTGGAAACTTCGTATTTTCAGATTTAGGAAAAGGTCCAAACCAAAAATGACATCCAGACGAGTGTGACAGTAACAGACATTGCACTGTTGTTCACTCCGACAGAGGGTATAAATAGAAATCTTCTTTTAGCCATACGGAGCTGTACTGAGCCTAAACTAACAGTGGCACCACTGCAATAGACGCCAAAGAGACTGACCATGATTTTAGATTAGATGGAGAAAGAAATTTTTGGAATAGCAAAATGGATCCATGAATTGTCACAATGGAGAAGGTACTTAAATATGTGCTTCATGAAAATAAATTGAGGTCTTCTAGGATTTAGGCATGTCACATTCATCAGATAGATTTTGGAAATTCTGCATCTAAATCTGAATTAAGTAACCAAACATTTATTATTTAAGGGCCCTGTAGTTACTAGGAAGAAGAATAGGAAAGGCTGTTGTTCCTATCACAGAGTTGCAATGCAAAAATAGTTCCTCTTTGATCAATGGCATTACCTTGGTGTTAATTTTTTAAGTAAAAGAACATTCATTCTCTCAGAATCCTTCTAACAGGTATATGTTTGTGAGATACACATGCAAAGTCAAGGTTTTTATTTCATATTTCATAATTAGAAACTAAAGCCTTTGATAATGTGATAAGTGGTCCAAATGGGGGTTACAAATAATCACATCTAACTAATTGCCTACTGTATAATCAAAAAACACAAGAGGAACAGACACCTGCATAATGCAAGCCTTTGGAACAGATGTGCCCCTATTAATATAGACATGAGTTCCCTATTAAAACTCTGTGGTGACACAGAATGTTTTCCACTTTCTGAAGGATACCGTGCCTAACCTTCAGTTTCTATGTTATTATAAACAAGAACAATGTATGAGTGGTGCAGCTTTCCTCTTTTACCCATTATGCTCAGCATGAACTCTTGGCCCTCCAAGATTTTAAAGGTACCGCCGCACTTACCCAGTTGCCTTTGGTTGATTTTATGGAATATGTATTGTCTGAAGACATGACAAAAAATATCATTCAGTGCGAATATTTTGCCAGTAAATAAATTCAGCATTCAAAGCCCATTGCAAACATCAGACAGATGTGTTTTGATGATGATTATGGATATAACAAACAACGTAGTGTGGGAGGGTTTTTTTTTTAAAGATACCAAAATAGCAGTTTTGGGACTGTATGACAGTAAAAAAAGTGAGCTACTTAAAAATATACTACAGGGAACAGAATACTCATACATTTATTCATTAGAATAATATTTTAGATATTAATAACAGTTTCCTAGCTCCAACATGTTTCACTGGAGACAAGCTTGAGTTTCATTCTCTGTAGATGCAGGAATACATATAACATTACGCACGTGACTTGTCTGATAATCTTA
Organism: Buceros rhinoceros silvestris; assembly: GCF_000710305.1. NCBI lineage: Eukaryota > Metazoa > Chordata > Aves > Bucerotiformes > Bucerotidae > Buceros > Buceros rhinoceros. Next base: position 12,353 of record NW_010409141.1, read on the forward strand.
ATGGTATTATTTACATGCTAAAAATTAGGTGCATGCATATGCATTTGCAAAATAAAGTTTTTAATTATTAGAGATGTTGCCCATAAAATTCCTTGATACATGCAGCTGAAATTAACCAGACCTGAAAATGAATGTTTTCTTTCATGCTCGTGGTCATGAGCTAATCTGATTTGAAACATTTTTCAGAGAATAATTTTTAAAATCTTAACAATTAAAATGATTTTTGGAAGAGTGAGCAAAGTGGAGGAGATTAAACACAAGAATCTAATCTCAGTTGTCACTTTATGGTTTTTTTATATTGCCCATGAACAACAAAACTGTTACGGAAAAGACTCAGAACATTTGCCTAATTCTGCAACTTAGACTTTTTTCTTTCAATATTTTCTAGAAAGAGATACTTTTAAAGAATACTTTAGATATCCTCCAAATATCCTTATCTGAGATACCCAAAGCCACTAGTGTCAGAGAGCAGCTATCTGAAATGAAAGTTATCCTTTTTCAATATCGTGCAGATGAAAGAGAAATCCTTAAAGTACATGTAGTATTGGGGCATTTGCAATCATGGTCTGTCTTTTGAATTCAGCTCTATTGAGTTGAAAAATTAAACAAAGGTAAAAATTTTCAATCTACCTTTTTTAAAACACATTTCTGAGAGCTGATTGACTCCTACCAACTACACACAGTGTTCAGTGTCCCTGGACTGCAAAATGCAGGTGAAGGTTTTGGGTGCTTCCCAGAAAAGGACCAGGTATGCTGCTCCCCTACCCTCTAATTCCCGTTTTTCCAGGGCATGATTAAGGCAGAGGGACTGGAGTCCTGGGGAAGCGCCCCAACACCTGTGGTCATGCAATGTTAGTTTGGGGGTTTGGTTTTTTGTTTGTTTTTTTTTTTTAATTAGTAAATAGTTCATATTCACAGGTGGAATAAAAACTCTCAAGTGTGGCTAGTACTGAGATAATCTACCTAAGTTTGAAGGATATGCAACATCAAAAGAGATGCAAAATCAAAAGCTATGATGAGAGTGGTTTGTCCCATGCATTCCAAAGCAGAGCTAGCAGAAACAAGGAGGTTTTCCCCATCCCTGCTTAGGCCAGGCCTGGACTGACTGCTGGGGAGAAAAGCGTGGGGAGTCCAGCCTGCACCTGCACCTGCATCACCACCATCAAGGTTTTTCTGCTGCTGGTTCTGTTTGTTGGGAATACAGGAGAGGAAGGGTGGCTTCTAGTGCTGAAAGAGGAGATTGCAGTTAGAGAAACGTGAAGCTTTATCCATGACAAATGGATAAGCCTGGGTTGTACTGGCCCAAGACTATGTGGTTAATGTGTCCTCCTTTATCTGCAGCGTTGTATGTATTACCCATCCCTCCTGTGTTGTTAAACACTGTGTGAAGCTTCTAACTTTCAGTAATGCAACCCACTTTTAAAATGTTCTTTTAAAATATTTTACTTTTTCCTTGCCAAAATTCAGGATGAGCTGAATTAGGCTGCAATGATCAGTTTAGAATACATAAATGGAAGAAGTTGGCCACAGATATATCCATTCAGGGTAACATTCCTTTCAGAATGATGTGTTATGCATTTCTAAAATATATTTGACAGCATCAAGGCACTACGGTGAAGCCAAAAGACAGATGAGGTTTAGATATTTTCCATGTCTAAAATATCTTTATTTTGACAAGGAAAAGATTAGCTTAAAAGGTCAAACTGAATGTTATATAATGTACTGTAGTAAATGTAGCAGGACATTAAAATATATTCATAGAAAATGAGAGTGTGTATATTCATTCAGTGAGAACAAATATATTCAAATATATACAGGAAATCTACTCCATCTAAGTCTCTGAGACCTAAGGTACTCACTATTAAAAAGTCAGCAGTTCTTAATGTTTATCACACAGTGGGAATGAGATTACCTCAGCTTTTCTTTCCATTTAGGATAAAAGATATTCTATAATAACCGTAATTTAAAAAAAATAAAAAAATAAAAGCCTTCATGGAGTTTGCAGCTCTCACAAGTTGCTGTAGCTATTTGTGCTTTGGGATTTTAAAGATTGGTAGTGCTGAATTATGTGTCTGCGTGAAGCTAATGTGATGGCTGTTGCTTCTCTGCCTGAAGGTCATGCAAGGGATGACATGGATCAGAGATCGATTCCTTCCCTTCTTCTCACCATTCATTCTGGTAGTAGCTCTGCTGCTGACTTACTTCATATTTGGCATTTTTAGGGCTGAATTCACTTCTCCACATAAGACAGCTGATGTTTTTTGAGATCCCCCGGTGTATCAATAACACCTGTATGGAGCTGACAGATAAAGAAACAGGACATGTAAGAGGCCTGCGTCTTCTGAAGTGGCAGCCAGAATCCAGGTGAAGTATCTAAGAGCAACACAAGTGTCACTATGTCAGAATAGCATTTTGATATTGACATGGGGAGCCTAAACTGAGCCCTTAGTGACTTTGTTTTACGTAGTGGGATGTAGCTGGAGTCTCTATCTGCTTTCTTCCCCTCCCTTTTCACCTACTTTTGTAGACAGAAATAGCCGACCTATGCTCAAGTCAGCATAACCCATACCAAAAGGGTAGCTCTAGCTGGATACGTTTGTGCATGGCCTACTGACAGCAAAGTCTCAACTCCTCACATTCACAAGCATGCGTATACATACTGGTTTTTTCCTGTGGCCTATTCACTCTGTTCATTCCTGTTGCCCTCAGGGACACATTCACTCACAAAGATTTGTCATTTGTCATCCAGAATTCATCATAAGTTTGTTGCACATCAGATTTGACACGTGTGATTAATACCCAGGGTATTGTGTTCCCATTGTGTGAGTGCCACTTAAATTTGTACGCTCTGTGTTATCCTGGTGACTCATTTCACTTTGATAGCATTTTTTTTAATCTTGGAGGCTGAACAGCATGTCCTGACTTTGGTCTCTTGCCAGCTGTAGTGAGCTTTGCTTTCCTGCATCACAGATCTTTGCCAAAAAGCAAATATGTACAGCTAGGAACTCAGCTGGTCAGAGCAGCCCTGTCCTTTCACGGAGAGGTGGGAAGAGGCCATTGAACAGTGGAGGAGAGCATTTAACCAATTCAGATAAGCTCTTCCTCTTCATCACTCTGGAAAAATTTCTTTAATCCAAATCATTTCAGCTGTATTTTGCTTAAATCAATATGTCAAGAAGTTAGGACCTGCTTGCCCAAGTCTTCTCTTCAAGTAATGTGCATATCAGGTAGCTGATCTGTCAACCACAAGAGAGTGGACAGCTGTCAGACAGAGGCAATACTTCCAGAGAAGAAGGGGATTACCCCATTTTATCGAAAGACGATTAAGAAGATTTGGGATGATATTTTCTTTCTCTCTCTTCCTCATCCTTTACACAGACAAGAAAGAAAAGCAAGGTCAAGTGTGGGTTCAAGATTCATTTACATCCCACTCACAGAAAGCAGTGCCATGTGCATTTACTGCAGTCAACCACAGAGAAAAACCCTCTGTTCTGGGAAACTGAGCACTTTGTCATGGTTTGGTTGCATACCTCCTCAGTTTGCCCGTGTAATCACAACCATCTTATAGGAAAACATGAAAATGGTTTTAAACTCTTAATATCTATGATGAGCTCACACCATCATTTTTGTTATTATTAATTTATAATGACAAAATGAAAAGACTAAGGAATTTGCAGAGCGGGACTCTAAGTCTGTTTTCACATTATGAGGATTCATGACAGTGTTTTTTTCTCCTGATGACTCAAAATACCCAGGGCCTTGCTGTTTTCTATAACAAAATAACATCAAAAGCCTTCTAGCTACAAACATACAGAAATGCTTGTCTGAGATTTCTGATCCTTAGTAAGTGTAGACTGAAATGATATGAAAAATGTAATGTAACAAAAAACTATACAAAACACCAGAGCAGGTATTCAAAGTTGAAAAATCAAATAACATATGTGAGGCTTTTAAGATTTCCTCTCAGAGACTGGAATGAGCCTGCCTTTAAAATAGATAAAAAACTTGGTAGAAAAAGAAAGGTGGAACAGGCTGCTTTGGCAAAGAAAATTGAATGAATAAACATTTTATGTACTCTGATTCGTAACATGTATGCAAGTATAAATTAAATTAACCAACCTACTGGACGAATTCCATCCAAGGTTACATTATTATGAATTTCCGTCATATTTTCATCTTCAGAAAGTAACATGAACTAAGTGTTGCATATTTTCAAAACCAGGATTAGAACTACTCTTCACATTTATTGAGCACATTTATAACTTTGTTTTTAAATCTTGTAAACTAAACAGATACTGCATTCTTAGAGTGTGTTTAACTAACTATGGAGTGCAGTACAGAGCTGCTCTTGCCTATATCTCGTATAAGGACTAAGTTATTAATTGCAAATCCTCTGTTTGTAATGATGATTTGTATTATGTGAAAATGCAAGATTAAGCATTGCCACAGTTGATTATACTGAAGGCATTGGTCAAAATCAAAGTAACAGAGTGAAAAGACTGCTTTCTGCTTGAGGGCACCATTGTTTGTGCTGAATATATAGCTCTTAAGGTGTTCCTAATGTCTTACCCTTGGGGTCAAAGCAATTAAGGCAATTCTTCATGGGGCTAATGCTTTTCTGTGCTTCATTTTTTCAGCACAATGTGTTAAAAACTCTGCAGTGTCATCATCTCTGTACATAGAAGGAGCTTTTTTCCTGAAGGTTTAGAATAAATTTATTGTATGCATTTCTTATGATGTTGTTAATGTTAACATTCTGACATGTATTTTTGGAATCAGAGTCATCATCAGGTACTTCTTATGGCCTAAAGAAAGAGACAACAGAGGATTCAAACCTGCTGCTAAATTCTGTGTTTTATGGCAATAATATGCTGATTATACTGGTAATAGCTGTTACAACAATGGGAGGATAATGCCTACTGACATGTCATCATCATGAATTAATGTGAATTCTACTTAATTAGATATCTCTATCCAGATTATATTTCCAAATGAAAGTCATCCTATATTTTGTATAGCTTGGGTTCTGTAGCTGAGCAATGTAAAAATCAGTGGCTGTGGTATAACAGGTGTGGGATTAAAATATCACTGAAATAAGAATTTTTCAAACAATGAGCCTTTACTCACAAAATTCCAGTTGACCTGATGGGCAGCAGGATTGCAGACACTTTGTAATAATTTAATTTTTTCAGTGATAGTTGCATGTTCACTTACAGATGAAAACTACGTGGTGAAATGATGGATATTTCAACAGAATCTGTAAATTTGATGAAATTGTAAGAGATGTGGATTCCCACATCCATGTTCAGCCCCCATTAAAATAACCTGAGAATATAGTAGAGGCAATATTAGGTCTTTGTAAATCAAAGGGAGTGCCATTGAATTCATTGTGAGCTGGAGGTGTGATAGAAACTATGCCTTAGTATTTCAGTGGAGTCCTGATTTCCCTTTTTCTGTAATAGAACAGCAGGGGCTGTTCTATTTTCTTTATGAGGTCAGTCTTTCGAAGAAGTGAGCATAGCATAGAAACATGCTTGGCGTGTGGGAAAATGATGCCTGCCATATGAAGGAATAATCACCTTGATAGCCTCACCTAAAGGACCAAGTTGTCAACCTCATGTACTCTCTGGCTAGGCAAGATGACCGCTGAAAGTATGATGTGGAGAAGGAGGAGGACTTCTCTCCAACACTTAGCACAGCACTGGCAGGTCCAGGCTGTGACCTCTACTACAAATGTGTGGCTGGCAGCATGAAAGCATGTGCTTTTTTGGTTTTAGAATTGAAAAATATGGCTTCAGGAAGCCATAGACTTGAATTGCAAATTATGGAGTAATAAAGGCCATTTTTAGAGCGTAACTTTTGAAACTGTAAGCCAAATTAATTGTAATGTGGGGCTTCTAGTGCAGGAGTGTCCATCATAGCTGTGTTGTAACACTATATGTTGGGTGCAAAACAGAAAAATGTAGGTGGCAGATGCAGAGGCTACAGGAGAAATTGCTATTGTTTCATCTTCAACTGAGGAGTATCTGGAAAAGCCACATGTTCCTCCTCCCAAAATCCTGAAGGCAGCTGAAAACGCTGTTACACCCTCCTACCATGTGAAAATTCCATAATAAACTAAGCTCATCAAGATGTAGTAATCTGTACTTTTTTATAATGGAAAGATTCAATCTCATCCTATAATAAGAAGTTCATTCAGACAGTCTCTCCAGCAATATGAAATCTCCATTCTTTCTCATGCACTGCTGCGTTTTTGGATCTTCTTTTTGTCAGAGAAATATCTCTGAGTTCATTGTGTTGTGGGATATCACATTCACAGACTTCATCCAAGAAACCCTCTTTAAACTAATCGTGTTTCTACCTAGATACTTGAGTGGTTGCAACAATCTCACAGATGGACTCAAACATTTTATTAAAAAAAGTTGTCAGCAAAATCAGTGGTGCTGCAGTTTGCTTTGAGTATTTCAGACTCAAAACCGAGAACCTTTCTGCTCTGCCTTGGGCAACATTAGCATAAGCTTGCCTCCTCAGCAAAAGTATTCCCCTTCCCTGGTCATAAAAGCTGTGACATTTAGTTGATGCTGTTTGAATGTATGTACTTAGCTGGTATAAATCAGCACCACTGTTCTGCTCTCAGTGAAGCAGCGCCAGCTTACACTTAACACTAGACTTCTTTGATGAAAGAAAGCAGGTCCTTCAGGGAAGCATTATACACAGATGTGGAGTGTTGTGGAAAAGTTATGTTTTCCTGTACTTCTGCATTTGATTTTCAAGCAAAAATATCACAGATAATTAAAGTGTTTAGCATAGTCACTGCTGCAGTAAGTTATACTGGTTTGTATAAAGAGGTATTATACCTCCCAAAATTTACTCTAACTTTAAACATATATTTATATTCCTATAGCTTACATACAAGTTTAGGCAGGGAGCTTGAAATGCTTTCCCATGCCAAAGGCAATTAATAATCAATATTTTACTATTCATTGTCAAAAGCCAGCTTAAATGTAGGTGCTTTCCTTCATTCTTCGTCTTCTTTCTCACCTTGCATTCCCCAGGCCCTTTTCTGTCAGCCAAGGAGTAATTACATGTGAGTTTTTGTTATCCACAAATCAGTCTACACATGTAGCTATAAGTTCAAAATGCCTGGATGACCTGTTTCAGCAAGCCATGTATTCAAGACGTTGTTTTATTGCTGTGGCTTTTAGTCAGATAGCAGGATCCTATTAGGTTTTCTTTCATCTTTATTTTTTCTTGTGGAACATCTCCAGAGCTGACTGGAGAGGGGAGAGGATAAATGGCTTAAAACTGGCCAACGTCAGAGGACGTCCTACATCAAGATACTTTCCCGGATGATTTGTACTGCCTGCAAAGAGTAGAAATCTCATTAAGAGAGAAAAGGAGCTATATAGGTTTCTTTTGACATTATATTTCTACCTAGGACAAACAACTATGTCATTTCTAAGGTTGTCCAGCTACGTGGTCTTCTGTCACATCATGCTCTAGTGAGTGTCTAACAAATCTTGCATTGTTACTGTTGCATATAACTTTCCATGTAGTTTTTACTAAAACTGTTTTGAATATTTGGTATTTTGAATACCAACTAAATTATAGGCTTATATGTAGATTCAGAAGGCAAGTGGACTCTGTTCAGTTACTGAGAGAGTGAATATCCCAAATTTTTACATTTGAAGCAGTACAAGCAGATGTCCCATAGCAATCACAGTGCCAAATGCACTATAATTGTGCATTGCAGCTGATGCTTGGAATTCTATAGAAACAGTAAAACTTTGCAACACATTTTTTCTGCTTGTGTTTATGTTTTGGTGTGACATCTCCTTTTGCAATTCATCATCTTTGTAGCAAAAATGAAATCTATGTATGTGTAACTGCCATGAAATATGAACTTAGTAATGTGAGCTATGAGCTTTAAGATGCTGCTAGACTGAAGAGATCTTTCCTCCAAAATCTGACATTATTGGATTGTTTCTAAATCTGGCAACGTTCCACATATTGCTTGAAATTTCTGGATTTATATTCCCACTGTTTCTGAATTTCTTAACAGCTACAGTTCTGGAGAGAATGTAGTAAAATATAATTTGTCTGTAAATCTTCCCCGTCATATGAAACACCATATTCAAGGGAATTGCTTTTTTTTTTTTATACAAAAAGACAGACTTTGCCCAAATTGATAGTGTAAAGCCCCGTGTGCAAAATACAAAGTAGAGGAAGCATGCCCCAGAATAATTGAAATACATTTGTCTATCAGCAGTGTAAAAATCATAGTGTAGGTATTAATAACAGAAGGCGCAGAGCCAGGGTCTGCCATCTGTGGTTCCACTGACATCAGGAATACGAGTAGGTGGAGCCAGATGATTTTCACCATAAGTGAGGATCTAGCAAAATCTGGATAGTGAGGAGCAAGCACTCGTCACTGAGCACTTTTTGTGAAGTTACAAATAAGAGTTTTGAATGGTAAATGGCAGCTTAGCAGAAGAGAAGACAACTCCCTTCCCCTACCTTGGTATCTTGCTCCTGTGAAGGGCAGTTTCTTTTTTATTCTCTGCGGGCTTCTGAAAGACGGTAGATTGTGCACCTCTCTTTTACTAGTGTTCAGTTTTGGTAATATAACTGTGTTAGTTGTAGTAAAACCCTTGATTTTTAAACATGTCTGATTGGGTATCTTTGTGAAACTAAACTTGAATTTGTTTTCTGAACCACACATTTGGGAATCTGATACATTCTTGTTAAGAACTTGCTATCTTTTTCTTGACATGTGGTGAGTCAGATTTATGGGTTCAGGCAGGCATGTGTTTATTTGTACACATGTGCACTTGTCTAAACATGAAATAACTGAGAACAACAGTCCTTGAGATTGCTGAAACTGTTTACTGCCTTACTCCTTAAGACTGGAGTAACTGCTGTTGGCTCTCTTAGGAGTCCATTTGGGAACATGTTACCCCATTTCCAACTCTGGGGGAAAACCACTGGTAAAAGCCATAGAGAACATATTTTGTAAAATTGGGGGAACAGTGACTGCTAGGAATGCACGGCATGGGCTTCAGGGTCTTGCGTAAGCTCTGCAGAAGAGGTATGATCTGATAATAATGACGAGAGAGAGAGAAGGAATTGCTTAGTATTTAGGTATGACAGTGCTTTGGGGTGAGCATAGGAGTGCCTGTCATTCAGAACTCCTGGCATTCAGGTCTTGCAGAAGTTCGTATTTCAGCATACCTCTGATAACATGCGGAAAAGTGAACATGCAAGTCATGATGCAGAGGGAACAAGTTGCGCTGTTCTTTGCTTCCCCTGTGCGTTGAACTCCTCAAGGAGAGACTGATCCCTATTAAATGGTTTTGTCATTCATCTCTGATCAACTCTGCCCTGTTGACTAAGCTTGAGCAGGAAATGTTCCAGCAAAACAAGCCCTGGTTTGTAATGAGGAAAAACAACTAAGCAGCTCTGCCTTCTCTCTGTTGCTTTTCATTGATCTCCTGTCTGGGCTTTCACACCAGGCCAGACTGGTCACGTCTTCCCCCTCCCGCGAAGATCTCAGAAACAGGGAAGTATTTTTGTCAGTGACATTTCTGTCCATTTGAGAGATTGCCCCTTGGGGCACTGTCCCGAGTGGAGTTGCCTCCATGGCTTGGTGATGGAGGGAAGAAGCTGACTTCAAGGCCTGTCAGCAACAGCTACTGCATTTCCAAAAGAGCGTCTCACTGCCTTGCAGCTCTGTGTCTCAGAGCTGGTAACCTTGGAAGTCATTGCACAATTCAGGTATTCCCCGTTTCACTTGAGACTGAAAGGTTTGGGAATTGGCTGAGCAGGCATGACAGATATCTTAGTGGTAGCCAAGACTTTTAAGAAATCCATATACAAGATTTAAATCTACTTGTTGCAATCATGTTGGTTCACTTTGCACTTACCTTTTTTCTGTTCTCTGTAGTCACAGTTTAAGGAAGGCTTATTCAAAATCCTAACAGGTCAAACAACAAAGGAATAGTCATCACAGATCTCACAATAGAAATAATAAAAGCTAACCTATGGCCAGGGTTAGTTTGAAAAAGTACTATTTGAAAAAGTAAGTGGCCTC
>NW_010409141.1:22533-24340 GCF_000710305.1 Buceros rhinoceros silvestris
GCCTCCAGCCATGCCTGCTGAGGTTACAGGCCAGCAAAGGCAAAAGAAACTGGGGGCTTGCTGGGCAGTACACATGCTGTACGACCCTCCAAACGGCAGAGAAAGCAGCAAGCTGAGAGGTGTTGTGGTGTGGCATCATCTAGCTGGGCTCAGTGTGCCTGGACTGCTTTGTACAACTGTGCTTGCAATGCCTGGCTCCAAAGATGTGCTTGCTGCTGAGAACACCCTTGCACAGAACATAAATAATAACTATTTAGGTATTTATAAATTTCTGCATATTCTCTTCACCATCCATCCAAACCACTTAACCTTGACGTGTGAAGCTAATGGGGAATACGGCTTATTACTCTTTCATTTTAAAGAATCCCCTTTGACGGATAATTAAGGCTGAGTTATAAATTTCATAACCTTGTAGTAAAGCACAACAGCTCCAGTTCTTAACAAATAAAACAAACAAACAAAAATACCTACACACAGTAGGAAGGTCTGTATTTTAAAATCACCAGACTATGGATTTTTTGTCAAAGTGACCTAAAAAGGAGCCTATATTTTTGTGAGGACCAAGGCTTATAAAAGCCACCCTTTTAAACCAAGAAACAAATACTTTGCCATCTGGTTTATTATCCTGGTTCAAATTTCCAGACACTTGCATTCTATTAATTCTTTTAAATAGCTTCTATAAGCAGGCTATGGAACAATTCGAAAATACCTTATAATATCAGGAGACTTCTGCAGTAGAGGAAGAACACAGAGAACAATTGTGTAGCTTTTGTGTAGGAAGAAGTGTAGCTGCAAATGTCTGTGTCTTGGTCTAGAAACAAAGTGATAGAGTATTTGTGTGTGTGTTTGCATCGTGTTAATAATGTGTAAAAACGGGAATACTGGAGAGGGGAAAGCAGGAAGTTTGGATATTAAATTTCCTCAATAAATGAAATTGCTTTTTTTTCTGTTGTAAAGCTTGTTGTCCTGCTGTAAGCATACAGAAAAATAGGAGGAATTGGAACTGGGATGTTAATAAGGTTTGATCTTTAAAAAAAAAAAAGAAAAAGTGAGCAAGAGAGAGGAGAAATATAATAATGTCTTGAATTTGAATAACATGTTAGCTAACAGCAATGGAAAGAAGCATCAATTCCGAGGGAAGGAAAGTGGACAAAATTGCATTATGGAACATGAATCACAGAGTAGCTAGAGAGCAAAATATGTAAGGAAGCAACAACAATGACAAAAGACTGGACACCCTATAAGGATACTGATTTTGAACAAATTATCTATTCCTACAATTTTTCTACCAATGAAATATAATTCAGATCTTCCAGAACAGAATAAATAACTATTTAGAAATCATGACATTTAGGAAGCAAATTATTTTTAAATGCAACTTTGACTTTATCATCTGCCTTGACTGCGTACATTGATGCTAGCTTGCACTGTGCTTCCCTTTACTAGAAGATCATCCGTCACGTCGATGAAAGATGTCATGTTAATATGACACTACCTTCAGTAAATACATGTTCCCTTTACCTTTTTCGGCTTTTTCCTTCAGAAGGTGTTCTCCAGCTTTGCAAAATTTTGAGAAGCTATGTCTGGATGAGGGATTCCTGGTGATTTTCTTTATTTTCTTAAATAATGGCTCTTCTCTTGTTATCTAAACAAGGTAGTAGTATCCCTGTTTTGGCAGGGCTTCTCTATTCAGGACTTCCCTGAATTGTCTCTAGTAGTCCATGTCACTGACAGTTTAGAAAACTGTTTAAGTCTGATATTTTTTCATTCATACCTGCACTGTTGTTAAGGGTCGAGGGACCGATAT
>NW_010409142.1:0-5075 GCF_000710305.1 Buceros rhinoceros silvestris
TGGCCTTCGCTGGGGACGGTGCGGTAGCGCGGTCGGGGAGCCTGGCTGGTCGTTTAGGTCTGCTGCCTTCGGCGCAGGTCCCGGGGCCTGCCACGAATGCAAAGGCTCATCGCTTCCTCGCCGAAGGTGCAGTGCGCGCAGGGGGGTGTGAGAACGCAGAGTCAGGCTTTTTAGTGCTTTTACCGGGTTTGGTAGGGGAACGCTCTAGGTGTGGGGAAGGAGGTATTTCGGGGCAGCACTATAATGGTAATGAAAAACAGTCGTTTCTGTGTAACTTTTTAGGTCATAGAATGGTTTGGGTTGGAAGGGACCATCAAAGGTCATCCAGTCCAACAGCCCCGCAGTGAGCAGAGGCATCTTCAACCAGAGCAGGTTGCTCAGAGCCCCAAAGTCCAGCCTGACCTGGAATGTTTCCAGAGATGGGGCATCTGCCACCCCTCTGGGCAACTTGGGCCAGTGTCTCACCACCCGCATTGTAAAAAATTTCTTCCTTGTACCTAGTCTAAATCTTCCCACTTTTAGTTTAAAACCATCACCCCTTGTCCCTGTTGCAGCATGCCCTGCTAGAAAGTCTGTCCCCATCCTTCTGATAGGCTCCCTTTAAGTCCTGAAAGGTTGCACAATAAGGTCTCCCTGGAGCCTTCTCCAGGGTGAACAACCCCAAGTCTGTCAGCCTGGTCTCTGATCATTTTTGGCCCTCCTCTGGACCCACTCCAACACTGTTGCAGCATGCCCTGCTAGAAAGTCTGTCCCCATCCTTCTGATAGGCTCCCTTTAAGTCCTGAAAGGTTGCACAATAAGGTCTCCCTGGAGCCTTCTCCAGGGTGAACAACCCCAAGTCTGTCAGCCTGGTCTCTGATCATTTTTGGCCCTCCTCTGGACCCACTCCAACAGGTTCATGTCATGCTGAAACCATGCTTGTGGTCTTGTATAGATTGGCATATGAGCAAGTCACATAGCTTGGGGTAGTCCTCAAGTTTCTAGTTAAAACTATTGATCTTTCTTATTTGTGGGCACTAATTTTTTCTGTAGCAGTATTTAGTTTTTATTATCCTTTTTTTCACAGCACATTAGCAAATGGAGGTGTAACTGGGAAGACAAGTAATTAATCTGGTTACAATTCTGTTTAGCCTCAGACCAAGAAAATAAGCTAGGCAAGTGTGTATTGCTGTGTAGTTACAGCCTATGTGGTGAGCAGCATTTAGGGGAAAACCCAGCGTCTAGCCTATGCACTTTTGTTCTTGTACGCATAACAAACCTGCTGTGTCCATGGGATGCATAGACTGCCTGCAGGCTAGGTTGAGTCCAATATTAAAAGATTGCAAGTAGAACTGTGCTCTTGTCTCAGTCTTAAGGAGCGCAGAGACTGAAAATACTTCTGTGTGTCAACAGGAAGGAGGAAAAAGAAGTAGAAGCAGACAAAATAATTCAAGAGAAAAGCGAACCCAGCCTGATCTGTCCTCCACCACGCAGCAGAAGCTATTTTCCTCCGGAGGATATAAAGACCTGTCTTGAGTGTCACGTCAAGGAGATTTTTGGACCCTCACTTCCTGATGATTGGCAGCAGACACCCCTCAAAGAAAACAGGTTAAAGTATCACCTCCTGGCTCAGCTGGCAGCAGAACTGGATCATGCAGTCCCCAATTCACAACTCCACCTGATGCGCAGTGCTGAGGATGTACTCAATTTCTATAGCACTCCTGTGAAGGATATGTCCAAGTTTGATGAACTGTGTGCTGCAGAGCTACCCCCAAACCTGAAGATTACCTGGGAGCAGTGACTTGCACCAAGAAGCATCATTTTGCCTCTCTTCCTAAGGCAGGACTGCAGAGCAGAAGCAGAGCCCTTTCGTTGTGGTAGCAAGCGAATGTATGAATATCACTAATAAAAGTTTGTTCAGTTGTCCTCAGTCTTCATGTTTCTATTATATACAAAGAGCAGTTCTCCCTGTGAAATGTGGTGTGGTCTATAACCATACTAACGTATGTTTTCTGCTGCCCAACAGGTACAGGGTACATTGGGGACAAGCAGAGGGGAACAACTCCCCAGGTTATTCCCTGCACCTCGTAAACTTTTTATCTTCGTTACTAAACTGTAATGGGCTTGTGTCAGTTGAGTTGGACTACATTAGAAGCCCTGTTCAGCTCAGCCACTAAGACTAGCAGGGCCAGCAAACTCTTTGGGAAGAAGGAGGGAGGTAAGCCAGCATCTTCCTTTATTTTCCTTTCTTTCCTTGAGACTGAAAAGAAGACCCTGTCAGCAGTAAGTTTTCAAAAGGCATCACAGGTGCCGTCTTAAAATAAAATCACTTGTTCTACTCAAAATTGCTGCATGAAGATAGTGCCAAGTGGAACTGTGAAATCTCTGAGATCAGTAGTGGTGAACTCTGCAACAGCCCTTTAAGAACAGCTGCCATCAAGGCAGCTTGTGGAGTTCTCTGTCTGTTGAAGGACCCTCTTTTTATAAGTTCTGTTGCTCCTTCTAATAGCTATTAGTTAGTTTTTCTTATATGTTGCTATATGTTAGTTTTTCTGTAGCTATGGAAAAGCATGTAATAGCTCTATGTTAGTTTTTCTTCCCATGTAACTGTTGATGTAGGTTTGCTTTTAATCAGGAGGTGAGTAGTGAAGGAGGACAAGAAAGTAAATGCAACGGTCTGATAAATGAGTGGTACTTTGTGAATGTTTTGTAGAAAACAGTTTACAGTGAGGTTAGATTCTTTATGGCTGGGGTTTCTGGGAATGATCCAGAAATATGCAGGCTATACCACTTGCTCTCCTGGTTTCTTTTAGTACAGAGATGCCTGAAGCACACTTAGGAACTGCTGCTTTGCCTGTTACAGTGCTCAGTTTGTTTATCCCGCAAACACCGAGTGCTGTTTCCTTTTGGTAGCTCTGAAGAAATTTTAGAAACCTGTTCTTTTCCCCATTTGAGTCCTGGGAAATTACTGAGTAGTGGAATTGTGCTACTACATACATGTTCCACTGAACGTGAGGGAACGGGGGATGTCTCACTGGTCACTGGAGGGCTGGCTGTTTACAGGATTGTTCCCTGTAGCTTATAGAAAAACATAGTGTAATAAATAGCTACATCTCTGTCATTTTGTCTACTTCAGAGGCTGTTTGGGAGCAATGAATCAGCAGTATTTTTTTTATGAAATCATGTCTTTCTATCAAAAGAGAGAATCTTATGCCTCATTTCCTCTTACTCAGTACTCATTATCTTAAAAAAAAACACTCTCAGTGGCAGCTTGCTCTGATCACCCCCCTTCTGTGTCGCTCCCAGTATGTAACTTTCACAGCTCATGAAATGTGATCAGAAGAGAGAGTGAAAAACAGAAGACTGAAAAGTAGGAGAATAGGCAAGAATGGAGCATAACAACTGTAGCGGTAAATCACACGTCGCAAATATTCGGGGCGGACAATGCGACAACAGTTTGTGTGCACACAAGGCCTTTGTTAAAATACAACTGCAGCAAACTGCTGCGGCACCTACACACTACAAATTCTAACTGCGCAGTTTCTCCCTTATCACATGAATTTATAGTTTCTGAGTTATATTACATGCTTTGCTTGGATTGGTTTCAAGTTCAGTGTCCTGGCCAGAGATGAGCTGGCTTTCCAATCACCCATTGACACAACCTCTCTGTCTCCTCCTAAACAACACGCCTCCTGCTGTTGACTGACAGCAGGCTTAGCTGGGCTGCTTCCCGGACCGGCCAGGGGGTCACGCCCACCAACGACAGTCTCGTGTTTTGCAGTGTCTGAGTTGAGTCAAACTGCCATTTCCCTAATGTCGGATACTTTAGTCCTTCTGAGGTGCCAACCTCATGCTTCCATCATCACGCCTGTGCAAGAAGCTGCTGGGGCTAATGTACAAGGGAAGAAGATCAGACATGGGCCGCCTGAAATGAGGTCAAAGTCTTGCAGAGAGCACCTGTACCACAGAAGATCTAAGAGTTCTAGGTGCCTAAATGCTCTTTTTTTAACCTTGGGCTTTCACAAGTACCTAATTTCTATTGAGTTAAATTATAATTAAATAAAAATAAGCCCTGCCCATGCATTTGCTGGAGGGCTGATCTTCATTTGTTCTAGGCAGAACCAGTAGGGAATATCCAAAGAATGTGTCATAGTAACAGGGAGACTGGATGCCAGACTGGGTGTACTGGTGTCTCCATGAACGAGAGGAAGCTGTGGTGCACTAGGAAGATGCATATGTACAGCTGCATATGTACAGCCGGCTGAGGGAGGCTGTCTTATGCCACTACGTCTGCCATTCTGTGGGGCCATCAGCACAGTCTGCCCATTCAAGATTGCGGGAAGATGGACATTTAATTTCTAATGCTGACTTCTGGTTTCAAGGGGATGTGCCAACTTTCTCTCCATACATCTACTTCATTAAGACAGGGGCAGGTGTTTTTCGTGATGCCAAGACCTGTATTCCAGGACCTTCATACTCAGCCAAGGAGCACAACCCTCATGCCAGGAGGGGCATGAGCAACAGCTCCACAGCAGTACCCACTTCCCTGTTAGACATGTCTTAGCTGGGGGACAGAGGGAGGGCACAGCCATACAGCTGAGTGACACCCCGCAAGTAGGGCTTTCATAACATAAGCCAGATTTATACCTGGATTGCATAAAACTGCACACAGCCCAAGGGCCATACATCTGTCTTAAGAGATGATCCAACATCATGATGAAAAGCCAGCCACTGCACCACGTTTATCTCATGCAGCTGGTCATATCACTGGACTACAAAGCCACTGCTGGCTGCCTAAGCTCACTGTACACAGCACATAGAGAATGATGTGCCTCAGAACAGCAACTGAAACAAAAAAAAAACTACCTAAAGACTGTTTTTTCATTTAGGCACAGATACCAGGAGTTTGACACATGTTGCTCTTGAACAGAGAGGTACCTGGGAAAAGCAAATGTGGTGTTAGGTTTAGGTTATCTGTGAACTGGAAAAGGCTGAGGGTACTATAAATTTTAAATGGTAGCAAACACAGAGCTAGCCAAGAGGAAATCCCCCGCAGTGCTACAGTCTTGGGGAGGAGTGGCTGGAGAGCTGCACAG
>NW_010409143.1:0-203 GCF_000710305.1 Buceros rhinoceros silvestris
CAGCCCTGCCCGTACGTGCTCCCCCTGCGGAGCCCAGCTCGGGCTGTCTGCCCCCGGGGCTCCCCGTATCTCCCGGGGCTCGCTCCATCCTCGGGGACCCCGTGGTACCCCATCCCCTGGGCGCCCAGCCCGTCCCAGCTGGGTCTGCCCCATCCGTGGGGGTTCGCCCCAGCCCGGGGCAGCCCCACGGGCTCCATGTTACC
>NW_010409143.1:368-2825 GCF_000710305.1 Buceros rhinoceros silvestris
ACCTCCCCCAAAGCTGTTTGCCCACCCAGCTCAGGCCACGCCGGAGCCTGGCATCGAGGGCACCCGCAGGGACATGGTGCCCGGGGTGTTGTGGTGCCTTTACAGGATGGTGCCTGGGAATTTGTGAGCTTTTCCGGCGTACAGGAGGGATTGTTGGGGGTTTTCTGGCCTGACATGTCTCAAGCTGCAGAAGAGCAGGTTGGGACAACCTGTGGATTTGGAGGGGCTCAGCTGCAAGCCCTGCCTCAGGTCATAGAATCACAGAATCCTTTAGGCTGGAAAAGACTTTTAGAATCGAGTCCAACTGTTAACCCAGCACTGTCAGGTCACCACTAAACCGTGGCCCAGGTCTGGTTGATGCTGGCTGGCTCCTGCTCCAGGTGCGATACGTGCTTTTCCGAGCTCAGCAGGGAAGGTTCGATAAAGCAAAGGCTGTTTCCTCTCTGCCGGGGCAGGTGGGTGGCTGCACGGAAGCAACGCACCCCCACAAACCGTCGTGCTGGGCTGGAAGACTTGGCACCCACAGCTGGGAAGTCTTCCGGGAGGAAAGAAACAGGTTGTGCCACATCGCAACGTGGGTCCAAGCGCAGCTGTCGGCTCGTTAAAACCCCCGCTCTGGTTGGGGAAGCTGCTTCTGCAGCAAAATGTGGGGGTTTTTTGTTTTTTTTTTTTTTTTTTGATTTCTTGTGGCCAAAGAACGGTTGTTTTTTTCTGCTTGTTTGTTTGTGACATCAGAGTCTTTTCGTTTGTACCAAACTGGTGCAAACATTCAAAAGAAAAGGAAGGACTATGAAGGCACTTGTATTTAGAGTATTTTGAAGTCTTGGTAGTAACTAATCAATGTGGCCCAGGGCATACTCCGGCAGCCTTTGCCCTTGCCCTGCCCAGTGGAAGGAGAGGTGAAAATCCACAGCGCCGGCAGCTGCTTCCCATTCGGGAGCCCCAGGAGCCCCTCCTGCTCTTTCGTCTTCTCTCAGGGATGCTCCCGCTGCTGGGGGGGCTGTGGGGTGGTCCCCAAGGCTTCCCTGCTTGGGCTATGAGAGAGTGGTCGGCCAAAGCTCTTGTGACAGTGGCTCGTCCCTGGGACAGGTGAGGGACTGCAAATCCTGCTGCGTTTAGGGAGTGCTGGGACCTCTGATGCCACATTAAACCCATCCAACGCTGCATGACAGTGCACGGCGCCGAAGGTCCCCAGAGCTCATCTGCCAGCCCAGGGATGGGCTCGTGTGAGTCCGCAGGGATTTAGGCTCTGCCAGCGAGGGCTCTGCAGCCGGACCTGGAGCGCTGCTGGGCAACGCTGTGTTTTGGGCAGGGCTCCCTGCACTGGGTGGCACTTGGGGCAGGCGCGTGGCTCCATCTGCGAGAGGCAGAGTTGCAGCCGAGCATGACCAGCCACCCCGGAGCGGCCGGTTTGACTTGTTTGAGAACCCCGTGGACACGATGCAAATCCAGCTCTTGCTTGAGAACGCGTTTTGTATTCTGTGAGCGGCAGGACGGAACTGGGGAGGCAGGATTTGACTGGACTTTCATCGTACCCCAGCAACCTGCAAGGGAAAACAACTGACACTGGTGTCCAGCAAGGGTGGGGAACACCGCAGCCCTCTCTGCTGCACAGCCCAGTTCCCTGGGGTCCCCCCACCCAGCACCAACCTCCTGCCCCAGCCCTGTAGGCAAGTTTGCGCTGATGCTGTTGCTAGAGCATCCCAGTTTGGAGCAGGAGAAGCAAAGTGCATCTTGTTGATCCTTCTTCCCTGGTCCGGAGCACCTTGCTGGGCTGTCACTCGGGTGAGCACCATCGAGGACAAACCAGAGGTGTCTGCAGCAGGGTCTCATCCTCAGGATGCTCCTGCTGCCAAGGGACTTCTTTGGGATGAATGTCACCTTGCCCAGAGGAAGGACTTTGCATGTGGAAGCGGTGTCCTCAGGGTGCACGCGGGGGTGGCTTCGTGCATCTCCCTGCCTTGAGCTGGGAAAGGCCTTTTTGATCTCTGGGAAGGGACAACCCACGACGGGACTGTGAGTGCCACTTTCTCAGATGAGCCTCCTGCTCCTGTCGGCTCCCAGTGAGCTGAAGCGAAGGCTGGAAGTGTTTTTGGACTAAAAGAGGCGGCTGTGGAGCCGGTGGGATATGCAGGGTGGGGTCTCCACCAGCACTGCTTTTGGAGGAGGGTGTTGTGCGTGGAGAAGGACAACAGGGGCAGCCAGCCACGGCCCTGCCGAGCTGCGGCACAACCCGGAGAGCCCAGGACCAAACTCCGGGATGCGGGTACAAATTGTCAGTTATTTCCCCCAGCCATGGATTTATTTTCCTGCCTAGGAGCAACTCAAGCATTTCTGCTCCAGCTCTGCTGCAGTCAGAACCAAGACCAAGGACAGTGTCGGTGCCAGGAACCAGGGATTTAGAGTCACAAGTGGCTGGGGGGGGAGGGGAGAGCTGCGGGCTGGCCTGGCCCCGGC
>NW_010409143.1:2869-3665 GCF_000710305.1 Buceros rhinoceros silvestris
AGAGTCAAAAGGGGCTGGTGGGAGAGGGAAGAGCTGTGGCATGGCCTGGCCACGGCCTCCCACCAGCATTTCACCCCTCTCCTTCCCAGCCCTCAGATCTCACTGTCCCACCAGGACCATCCCGCAGCCCCTGGAGGTGTCGGCTTGGGCTCTTTCCACTCTTATTTCTAGTTTTTCAGGTTGTGACAGCTGGGGAGCGTCATCGGTCCTCCCCAACCGGCCGAGTGAGGAATGGGATGTAATCTCAGGGAACTGCTTTGCTCTGGGAGCTGCGGTTCAGGGAAAACCCTCAAGTGCCTCATTTGCAATCAGCAGTTCCCAGGACTGAGGACATCTGGCAGAGAGAGGTTGGGATTCGGCTTGTTGGAGCCTCTGGGGGGGCTCAGACCAGACCTGTACTGGCCCCTTTAGTCTGAACTGCTTTGCTCTGGGAGCTGCGGTTCAGGGAAAACCCTCAAGTGCCTCATTTGCAATCAGCAGTTCCCAGGACTGAGGACATCTGGCAGAGAGAGGTTGGGATTCGGCTTGTTGGAGCCTCTGGAGGTGCTCAGACCAGACCTGTACTGGCTCTTTGCTCTTTTTTTCCTCCTAGGGGAATAAAATTAATTGCTATAAAAGTGTTCCCACACCTTCCCACAGATGCCTTCTGCAGAGCCCGTCTGCTCTGCGCCAGCTCATGTGCCAGCTTCACTCTGGGTGTCCCTCTGCCCTCCCTGGGATGGGGTAAAAAAGGGCTGGAGGTGTCTGAAGGCTCTTTGGTTTTTCTCCAAAAGATTCATAAAAGCCATTTCTCTTT
>NW_010409143.1:3785-5456 GCF_000710305.1 Buceros rhinoceros silvestris
TTTCCCTTCTGTGTCCTGTGTCCCCATGTCCTCAGCTGTCAGGGACCAAAACACTCTATGCATCAGGTCCCAGCTCCGGCCAGCCCAGTTCATGTGTAGATCTGCAACTCTCTCCTGCCCTCAGGACACCTCCCACCTTTCGTTTCACTCTATTTTGGGTGTTGTTATTTTTTTGGCTACAGAAGGAAAAGAGGAGGCCTCTGCGGCAGAAAACAACCCCTCGCGGGTGCTGCAGGGGAAACTGGGGGAGCGGAGCTCTGTCCTTTATTCTGCTGGACAGTTTTTCTTCGAGTACCTGGTGGTGGTGTCGCTGAAGAAGTCGCCAGATGGACATTACGAACCCAAGATAACCTACCAGTTCCCAAAGGTATTTAGTCCCTTGTTTCTATGAAGGCGAGTTTTCTGAATTTAGAGGGAAAAGGGATGTTGCTCCTTCCCCGTCACTAGAGCCAGGGGAGGAGGAGGACAGAAAAATATCCATGCCCTGGAGTCACGGACCCCAGGGCTTTGCCTGCCGTGGGTTGGGGTTGCTGGGACTGTCTGTCCCTGCCTGCGGTCTGAGCATCCAGCCACGAACCCCAGGAGGACAATCCTGGGGTGGTCCCTGGTCTCCTGTGCCAGAAGGGGAGACAACAGCAGCAAAATCGCACCGTGAGGAGGTAGCATGGGAGGAGACCCCTTGTTTGCAGAGAGGCCTCTGGGTGCCTCTGCTTTGCCCCACATCCATGAGGTGAAGAGTCAAAGCTTGGATTTTGGGGAGGTGTTTGTCCAGGGTTGTTCAGGCACCCTCTGCTTCAGTCTGAGCCAGGGTTTGCTTTGGGACACACCCCATCCCACTACATCCCCTGGGGCTACGGGCACTCTCCATCACCCTGACTCTTGGCATCGCTTCGTTCCAGCGTGAGAACCTGCTGAAGGGCCAGAAGGAGGAGGAGGAACGTCTCTTACAAGCCATCCCCCTCTTCTGCTTCCCCGATGGCAACAACTGGGTCCCCATCACTGACTTCACCAGGTACCTGCCCCACCCCGGGGTCTCAGCCGTGGTTTCCCACCCCTGAGGGCCACAGGCTGGAAGAGCCGTCCCGTCCCCATGCGTTGTCTCTCCTTGCAGTGAAACCTTTTCTTTTGTCCTGACCAATGTGGATGGCAGTAGGAAGATCGGCTACTGCAGGCGGCTGCTGGTGAGCACCCCACCACCCCTACACCCATCACTGGGCCAGTGGTGGCACTGCCACCCCCTCCCCATGATGGGACATGATGCCCAAAGACCAGCTCTTGGGGATGTGCCCTAGAAAGGCACTTGCCTTGACAAGATGATGACAAGCAGCAGGGAGGTGCCCAAAGGGGTTTCTGTGGAGCTTCCTTCTGCTGAGGCGTCAGTGGGTGCTGGATGGAGGGGAGCAGCGTTTGCTGTGGCCTGAAATACAAGCAGGAGATGCAATGGTTGGGAGGTGCTGTTCCCTGTACTGGTGGTCACTGCCTCCCCGCTGATCTCCTGCAGCTTCCCTGGCTCCTTTCCCTTGGCCACAGCGGTCAAGACGGCTGCAAATCCCACTCAGGATCAGGGTGGGGATGGGTGTGTGCCCACCTGGGTGCCAAGGAGCCAGGTGCCCTCAGCCCCATCCCCAAAACTTGCTTCTGAGCAGCGGCTGCCTCTCTCAGCTAATGGAT
>NW_010409143.1:5541-5993 GCF_000710305.1 Buceros rhinoceros silvestris
AAACTTGCTTCGGAGCAGCGGCTGCCTCTCGCAGCTAATGGATTTGGCCAGCTTCGGGGCTGTGAGGTGTGCGGGGGGTCTTCCTTGGCTGATGGTTTATGCACAGCCTGCTTAAGTAGGGACATAAAACCTGCCCAGGACTGAGCTCTGGCTGTTTGAACTGGGTGTCTGGAGGGCTGAAAGCGCAAACGGACCCAGGATTGTCCAGTTGGAAAGGGAAAAAAGGCTGGACCCTCATCCCAGTGGTCCCTGTTCCAGTGGGAGGTGGGATTAGCCCCAAGGTGGAGCAGGAAGTCTCAGAGGACACATGTCCAGGGGGGAAAAATTTGGTAATATGCCAAACAACTCTGCACCAAAATGATCAAGAGCTTTGGCATCAGAATTGAGTTCTCCGGGCTCCCTCTGCTTCTGCAGCATCAACCGTGTCCTTGGCCTGAGCACCAGCTCTGACA
>NW_010409143.1:6114-6553 GCF_000710305.1 Buceros rhinoceros silvestris
TGCTTCGGCAGCATCAACCGTGTCCTTGGCCTGAGCCCCAGCTCTGAAAGTCCCCCAGCAAGGGATGGGGTATTTTGAGGGAGGGGTGTGAGTGGGGCCAGGGGGTATTTCTGGGGAGAGGGTGGAGCTGGTGCTGGGGGGCTGGAGATGCTCAACCCCTTCTCCCATCCTCTTCCAGCCATCTGGCCGTGGCGCTCGCCTCCCTGAGGTCTTCTGCATCATCAGCTGCCTGGGCTGCTTCGGGCTCTTCTCCAAGGTAGAGCTGTGGTGGCTCTGATTGGCCTGGTGGGCATGAGCCCCAGCTCTGAAAGTCCCCCAGCAAGGGATGGGGTATTTTGAGGGAGGGGTGTGAGTGGGGCCAGGGGGTATTTCTGGGGAGAGGGTGGAGCTGGTGCTGGGGGGCTGGAGATGCTCAAACCCTTCTCCCATCCTCTTTCAG
>NW_010409143.1:6827-7681 GCF_000710305.1 Buceros rhinoceros silvestris
GGCAGCCGCTCCGTTGCCTGCTGGGGTTTCACAGCTTATTTCTTTCATCCCCAGATCCTGGACGAGGTGGAGAAGAGGCGCCAGATCTCCATGGCAGTGATTTACCCCTTCATGCAGGGCCTGCGGGAATCGCCCTTCCCAGCTCCAGGGAAAACTGTCACCATTAAAAGCTTCATCCCTGAGTCAGGCACGGAGGTTGGTGGGGGGCTCAGGGGCACCTCCTGGACCGCTTCAACATGTAGGGTCTGGGCTGTCTCCAGAAGCATCCTCCACACCCACAGCACTCATGGTGCTTGCTGGAGCAGGGGTTGGTGGGTCAGGCTGCCAGGGGCCTCATGCCTGGGGAAATGGGTGTCACCTCCCTCTTGGTCCAGGAGGAAAGCACAAGCAGTGAGGATGAGGATCCATCCACTGGGGATGCTGCCCCATCATTGCATCCTTCCAAAGCAGCATCTCAGCAGCTCCATCAGCCTCAAGCTGGAGCTGTCAGCACAAAACCTCCCCAGACGCCGGTTCTTAACACGTCGGTGCTTGCCCAGCATTCCCTTCAGAGCGGGGCTTCACGCCAGGCACCCTGCGGCGGGGCTGCCCACACCTTGCTCGTTCACGCTGGGTGCAGCTCGTGGGGCACTGGGGTGCGCGGTGGGTGCCGGGGCTGCAGCTTCGCTGGAGCTGTCAGCACAAAACCTCCCCAGACGCCGGTTCTTAACACGTCGGTGCTTGCCCAGCATTCCCTTCAGAGCGGGGCTTCACGCCAGGCACCCTGCGGCGGGGCTGCCCACACCTTGCTCGTTCACGCTGGGTGCAGCTCGTGGGGCACTGGGGTGCGCGGTGGGTGCCGGGGCTGCAGCTTC
>NW_010409144.1:0-229 GCF_000710305.1 Buceros rhinoceros silvestris
ATGTCCTCCTCGCTGGGAGGGAGAGCAGAGCGTGGCGGTGAGCCGGGGGCACGGGGAGCCCACAGGTCAAGCCCTGCTGACACCCAGCCCTGCTCCTCCAAGGGGACAACACGGTCCTCGCCCCAGCCCCATCACCCCCCATCCTGCAGGGAGCGGCCAGGTCACAGCCTGGCCTGAGCGCTCTGATCCATGACAGAGCCCTGGCTCCGGCGGCCGCGTCTGGGGCGCC
>NW_010409144.1:322-1458 GCF_000710305.1 Buceros rhinoceros silvestris
CCAGGTCACAGCCTGGCCTTAGCGCTCTGATCCATGACAGAGCGCTGGCTCGGCTGCGAGCGTCTGTGACCCCAGGAGCTGGGCTTTCGCCTGCAACTTGTCAGCAATTTTTAAGACCGTATTTTGCATTTTCAAGGGAAAAAAAGGGAAGGAAAATAAATTAAAGTGGAGACAAAGAAATTAGGTACCTTCTTGCAAAAGGCGAACGGTGGATGACATCAAGGGAAAGCCACAAATTGAAAAGAGGGAGAAGAAAATGGAAAGAAAAG
Source organism: Buceros rhinoceros silvestris (assembly GCF_000710305.1). Classification (NCBI taxonomy): domain Eukaryota; kingdom Metazoa; phylum Chordata; class Aves; order Bucerotiformes; family Bucerotidae; genus Buceros; species Buceros rhinoceros. The sequence continues at coordinate 592 of NW_010409144.1, forward strand.
AGTCAGCAAAACTGATTCCAGAAGTGAAACAACTTGGCAAACTCCACAGAGAGCGATGGTGGGGACAGGCCAGGAGACTGCTGCCTCTGGATGGTTCAGACTCCTCGCTGAGCTGGGAACTGGGAGGCTGTGGTGTGAGAGCCCTGCAGTCGCCGCCTGAGTTTCCAGGCTTCGAATCCCAGCACTCGTGTCCTGCCTGTCATAGGGTGTCCCCAGACACTGCACCAGCCTTTTGGGGCTTCCCAGGGCAGGGCCGGCCGTGGGGCTGCAGGGAAGGGGGTTGGCACGCTGCAGCACCCCGGCGGGAAGCAGCCCCAGCTGGGGCTTCAGCAGGGATTAGCTCATGTGGTGGGAGCAGAAGAGGACCCTGGCACTGGGGAGTGTGCGGGGGCTGCGACACAGGGGCTGGGTGATTTCATCCAAGGAGGTACCCTCAGAGCGGGTGGGACGTCACAGCCCCCCGCAATGGGCCTGTACGGTTTATGTGTGGGAGGAGATACAAGGGACCATCTCGTTACCTTGGCTTATCTGTAGACCGTGGAGAGGCAAAGCACGGGGAGGCAAGGGTTAAGAGAGACACGGGTTAAGAGAGACACAGGCAGGTTAATAGAGAAAGGACACTTCAACTAATATTATTCTTAATTTTTCTGGGAGGAGAGACGCTGGGACAAGTGGCAGCCGGGGAGCCAGGCCGCTCTCACACGGGTCCCAGGCAGAGGGTGGCTGTGGTGCAGCTGGAGCTGCTCTGCCCGTCCCACAGTCAGCCCTTTGCAGGGGGGCGGCTGCATCAGCGGCGCTTTGGCCGGCTCTGCCTCTTCCTCCCCCACATCTCGGCCGCTTCTTACCATCCGAAGGCCTCGGGTGCCT
>NW_010409144.1:1528-2479 GCF_000710305.1 Buceros rhinoceros silvestris
CCCGTTGGCGCGCTCTGCCTCTTCCTCCCCCTCATCGCGGCAGCTTCTTACCATCCGAAGGCTTCGGGTGCATCAGGATGACAGGCATCTCGACACCGACGTCGCTGGAAGGAAAAGTTTCTTTCAAACCACCTGCCCAGCACTGCACTGTGCTGAGCCCCACGGGCAGCTCCCTCCTTACCTGGAAGTGAGATCCCCCAGGATGCTGTGGCAGCGGGAGAGAAGGGACAGAAATCAGCCAAGGCGGAGGCAGGAGGGGTTAGACTCTGCTTTAGCGTAAGGCAGAAGATGGTTATACTGGGAGTGAAGGGCAGCTGCCATGGGGGTGGAGGGGTGCTGGTCCGAGAGCTGCCCCGCAGCCTGGGGGAGCGGGGCGGGAACGAGGGGCCCTGTGATGCCTCAAGAGGGGTGGTCCCTACCCCCACGCCGCACAGCCTCACCCTCCTCGGGACACCACCAGGTTGACCTTCACTTTGTAGGACACCAGGATGCCCAGCACCTCCTTGTCCATGCCGGGCCTCAGGCTAGGAGAAAGGCAGAGCAGAGTAGTGAGGTGGGCAGCGCTGCTTGCGGACCCCGTGTGCTCCCCCACGACAGCTCCCGGGGCTGTCTCTGTGCCGCCTTTTGTGAGGGGTGCACTGGGATTTCGGGGGAGAGGGCAACACAACCTGGCAGTAAAGGAGAGGGGAGGGCAGGGCACTCGGCTGAAGCCACAGAGCAGTTTCTGGAGGCCACCTGGGCTACCCTGGCTGAGATTTACTCCTGAGGTGAGACCTGATGCAGCTCTGCAGGGTCTTCCGACAGTGGCTGGGACTGGGATGCTGGGTGGGACTGGGATGCTGGGTGGGCCTGTGAGCTGGAGAGGTGGGTCTGTGGCTGTGCCCCCCGCACCCTCCCTTTTCCACCTGGGCTCAGGGACAGGCGGGTTGGGGGGGCGCTGGGGGGAGCACC
>NW_010409144.1:2716-2919 GCF_000710305.1 Buceros rhinoceros silvestris
GAGACTCACAGTGTGCTGGAGGCCAGGTTGGTGTCCTCGTGCTTGAGCTTGCCATCGAGAGCGAGGCCTCGCTTCTCACGGTTGGCTGCAAGCGTGGGGGTGACGGAGTACTTTTTGGAGAAGGTGGAGTTGGCCGCCACGGTCTCACTGGAAGGGGTGCGAGGGGAGAGCTCAGAGTCAGCACCAGACTGGTGGGTGGTCAG
>NW_010409145.1:0-234 GCF_000710305.1 Buceros rhinoceros silvestris
CCGGGGCCGGGCGCTCATGCTGGCCCGCTCCGCCCGGGCAGGATCCGGCCCAGCCCCGCTCTAATTAAAAAAAAATATGTATTCAAGAGCTTCAAACGGCTCCCGATGCCTGCGGGAAAACTTTCAGCCACGTTTATTCTCTCTTCCCCTGCTCCGGCCACACCACAATGCTGCCGCTGAACTCGACACCCTCCCCGGTTTTTTCCCCAGCCCTGTGTCCCCCCATCCCCACAC
>NW_010409145.1:405-2061 GCF_000710305.1 Buceros rhinoceros silvestris
TTTTTGGGGCATTTCCATGAAAACAGGCGCTTTTGTCTCTCCGGATTTTGTCTGCCTGCGCTGCCTGCTCCCCACCTCGAGCCCGCGCCCGCCTTTGTCCTCCACAAATAAAGAACAAAAGGGGAAGAAACGGAGAAAATATGATCTCGCCTCCAAATGGGCTTTTTTTTTTATTTTTCCCCCCACCCCAAGTCGTCCCTGAAGCTTCGGATGCTCTTTAAGAGCCGGGCTGATGAATGGGAGGGCAGGAGAGCTGCCATTAGGAGGGAATTGATCGGCTCTTGGCAGCGCTGCCAGGGCCCTTCGCTCTACAACCTGAGCGAGAGAGAAAGAACCGAGCGAAGGGGGAAAAAAAAAAAGAAAGAAAATACCGAGTGATTGGAAAGAGTTTTCTGTCCCTGTTAGTAATAAACGCATCCAGCAAATTGCTCCGGAGCAGGTAATCGCCATCCAAGGCCTTTTTTATCTGCGGCAGGGGGGAGAAACTCGAGTAAACAGGGGGGGAAATCAATTTCTGCTGCATTTTGTTCCCTGAATAGGGGAATCTCCGGGCGAACGTGTCCTTTCATGTCTCCTCTTAACTCTGCCAGCTCCCACCTCCGCCGCAGCGCCTTCACACACAGACCGGCTGCATGGTAAGGAGGGACCCAGGATCTGAAGGACAAAACGAGGGCTGGATGGCACGGCACCCGTGTGTGTCCCCTTGCAGTGCCTCCGGGTGCAGGGACACGCTGCTCCGTGGACATGTCTGCAGCACCATGTCGGGCACCGGTGTGCACGGCTGGGGCAGCGAGCTCTCGAGCTGCGAGCGAGGCTCCATCCTGCATGTCGCAGCCACGCCTGTGTGTCCCAGCCATGCAGGGTTCCACCTTGCATCTCTGGAGCTTGTACACCTCAGCCACGTACACCTCAGCCACGCGTGTCTCAGTCTCGTACATCTCAGCCACGTGTGTCTCCATCCTGCATGTCGCAACCATGCTCATCTCAGTCATCCACACCCCAGCCATGTATATCTCCATCTTGCACGCCCCAGCCATGCAGGGTTCCACTGTGCACGTCTTGAGCTTGTTCCTCTCAGCCACGTACATCTCAGCCACGTGTGTCGCCATCCCAAATGTCCATCTTGCACGTCTCAACCACGCTCATCTCAGCCATGTACAGCCCAACCTTGCACATCTTCACCTTGCACATCCCAGCCACGCTCATCTCAGCCCTGCAGCTCCCGCACCTCCTGCACCTCCTGCAGCTCCTGCCCGAACTGGGGCTCAGCAGCCATGGGGTACAGTCACGATGGGGGGCTCCTGCAGCAGCTGCCCGAGGCGGGACCACACACCTCTGAGGACACATCTCCTGCACATCCCCGAGGACAGGCAATGCCTCCTGTGCTCTAACCGACAGAAGCCGGGGGTGGCTTTTCTCTGCTGACCCTCCCGTGGGTCCTCGCTGGGTGGGGGAACACCGGCGGCGCTGCTGTGGGAGGGTGGCAGCAAACATTGAGGGTGTCAGATGGTGTCCATGAGCAGGGGACGGTGGGAAGAGTGAGGGGAGAAGGAAACCACGGTGCTCCCCTACCACTGGTGGGCACCGGGAGATGCTCTGCTCGCTGGAGCCAGACCCGGGGGTCCAGGCGGTGGGCACCGAGCGCTGCAGGCTGCA
>NW_010409146.1:0-222 GCF_000710305.1 Buceros rhinoceros silvestris
CGCTGGGTGCGCGGGGAGCGGCTGGCTGCAGGGGTAGGGCGTCTCCTGCCGCACGTGGAGGCGCCGGTGGTGGACACTGAGGTGGTAATGGCGCTTGAAAGTCTTCTGGCAGACGCCACACTGGTAGGGCCGCTCGCCCGTGTGCATCCGGTGGTGGCGGACAAAGTCGCTGGCCCAGGCGAAGCTGCGGTTGCCGCAGGGGCAGCGGATGAGGAGGGGGAT
>NW_010409146.1:573-794 GCF_000710305.1 Buceros rhinoceros silvestris
CAGAAGCCCTTGACCATCCGCGCTCGGAGGTGACGCCGGATCTTCTTCTTGGACATGAAGCTGCGGTCGCAGTGCACGCAGATGTAAGGCACGTAGTTGCGGTGGCCCCGCTGGTGGATGACAAGGTTGATCTTCAGCAGAAAGTTCTTGCTGCACACGGGGCAGGAGTAGAATTTCTCCCGGGTGGAATTGCGCTGGCAGGGGGCAGGACGGGCCGCGGA
>NW_010409146.1:1077-1361 GCF_000710305.1 Buceros rhinoceros silvestris
GTGTCCTCTTCCTTCTCCTCCTCTGGAGCCCTTGGTGGGGTTTTGGGCACCGCCGGCGTCTCTGCAGCCGCCTGCCCCAGCGGTGCCTCTGTTGGGATCCCCACCTCGGCATCTGCTGGACATTGTCAGAACCAAACGTCACTCGACCGCGCGGTTTGGAGGACGCGCCACCAACGGCAAAGGAGTCATCACCCCCTCCCCGGACAAACCCCAGCACAGGGTCTAACTGGATCACTGGGGCAAATCAACTGGGTAGACTGGTCCACGCCACGCCTCAGCCTCTG
>NW_010409146.1:1579-1919 GCF_000710305.1 Buceros rhinoceros silvestris
TCAAATCCTGCCCCGACACCTCTCGCTGCTCCGTGGCCAGGCCAGCAGCTCCCCGAGGCCGCCGGCCCACACCGCGGAGGGACGAAGGGCTCTGTCCCAGTACCTGCTGTGGGGGGAGGCAATGCAGCCTGGTTCGGGTTCACCGCTTCATCACAGCACGTGGAGAGAGGGTGGGAAGGGGATGGGCTGGGCTGGTCGAGATCCGCTGGGACAGCAGCAGCTTCCTGAGGGATGTGTGCTGCAAAGGCAAGAGGAGGAGGAGGAGGATGATGGCGGGTGAGATACGGCCCAGGAGCCCTCACAACAGGCGGGTTTGCCGCTACTCACGCGTGCCGCAGGT
>NW_010409146.1:2406-2765 GCF_000710305.1 Buceros rhinoceros silvestris
TCCTCTCCTCGTTCCAGCCGAGCTATGAGGTCGGGCTTGGACAGGGCACAGTCTGTTCAAGAGCGAGACAGGCGTCAGGGGCGAGAGGCGGCGGCGTTGCTGTAAGGACCTGTCGGTACCGGATCGGTCCCAGCCCACAATAAACTTCTGTCTCCACCCAGGGCAGCGTCAGCGCTGGGCACAGGCTGGAACCCACAGGCTGCGCTTCGGGGGGAACCTGAACATCACCCTCTGGCACAACTGACAACAACGGCAAGAGGAGGCTGCGGGGAGACCTTAGTGCGGCCTTTGAGTGCTGAAAGGGGCTGCAGGAAAGCTGGGGAGGGGCTTTTGATCAGGGAGTGCAGTGACAGGACGAG
>NW_010409146.1:3011-3235 GCF_000710305.1 Buceros rhinoceros silvestris
AGGCCATCGACCCCACTCCCCGCACCAGGACAAACGGACAGCGCATCCGCCGTGCTCCGGGGAAGCACACGAGCAGCTCGACTGACGTGGGAGAAGGAGTTTCTGTGAGGACAACACAGGGAGATCAGCGTACCCGTTCACCACCAGGGGAAGACACCCAGCACTTCCTCCCCCCTCCTGCGTGTACCTGCAACCTCCAACTGCTGCCGGAGGGGTAAGAGTCA
>NW_010409147.1:0-7732 GCF_000710305.1 Buceros rhinoceros silvestris
GAGTGGCTTGGCGAGCACTTTCACCAATTCCTTCAGAACCCTTGGGTGGATCCAAAATAGTCTTTGCAGAGATGGGACATGATGAATTCGTGCACTCTCTGGTAGTTCACATGGCACTAGGTGGTAAGAGGGAGAGGTATGTTGTCTAGTGTAATAGGATATATTCTGAAGTCCTGTAAATGGGTTTCTCTGCTGATACGTGAGCTGTCTTTGAACTTGCTATTTGGAAGGGGCACAAAGTCTCTAAAATGTGTATTATGCTTCAATATGTTAATATCTATGTTATGTAGGCACATTAAATCATGCATATTCATACCACTGTAACGTAATTTCCATATGGTCCAGAAATACCCACTAAGAATCAGTAACAGTCTGCAGCTGCAGGAGTGCTGGTGAAGAAGGCACCTCTATGTTGTGACTCTCCTGGTGGAGTTCAGCTGTTCTGCCTGTGAGTGGTGGAGGAAATAACATATGTATCTGTATCTTGAGAGATCAGATATACTCAAATTGGGTAGAGGCTTTCACTAATGCAGTAGACTGAGTGAAAACCTAAGGAATGATTGAGAAGTAATGGGGTTTTGTGTTGGTTTTTGTTTAGTTTGGTTGTTTTTTAAATAAAGGAAGGTCATAAACTGAGCTGAATGCTGGTAAGTGAAAGGTGTTAGAATACCACTTCATTGGGGGAGGGGAGATGATAAAGGCATGATGCTGGACAGGGCAAAAGGAAAAAAAAAAAAACCCAAAACTTGCTGGGCTAAAACTTGCTGGGCTAAAACTTGCAGTGTGGTCTGAACTAATTGCCACTGTCTCCATGTAAGTCACATTCAGTGGTCTTCTTTTATCCCAGTCAGTGTGCACAGAGAGAACAATGACAGTTACAATGCATAGAGCTTATGAGCCTTAAGGAGGTGCTTGTCCTTGCAGTAAACCTTTCCCATTCTCCTCTGTTCGTTTTTCTTTCCTCCCCTCTTTCACATGGCTTTACTCTCTATTAACTGTCCTAGTTGTTCAATATTTATGCCAGTCTTAAAAACAAGTTTGATCATAATTGCATGTAAAAGGTCGTGAATTTGTAATGCTATTTTGACTTGTGTTTTTAAAGGCAATCTAAATAAATGTGGAGATTACAAGACACCAAGAATAACTGACCTATAAAGAATTATGATTTGGCACCTGATTCACAGAGTGTATAGCACTTCGTCATTCAAAACACATTTTTACTGATCAGGAAACTTAGAAGTTGGTATTTAGTCTGAGGCTTTCAGCCTTATACAGGTCTCTGATCTAGATAGCATCTTCGTGCATTCAAATGTAGCAGTGTTCGTTCTAAGCCAAGAGAAGTGTATAAATCTGTAGATTTGCAAACCAAAGAACTGACGTCTGCAGCAGGAAATACATAGATAAGCTCATCACAGTGGTGTAATCTTTGGGAAATCTATTTTAAGGTATTCAGTATTGCACCTGTCACTGTCACTACTGAAGAAGCACATTTCCACCTTTGTAGCATCAGACCTGAAATTCTGATCTGTTGTGAATGCAGAAGCCAAGATAGTTTAGTTGTTAAGTAGTAATAGGTTTTACTTGTGTTTTCATGCATGTATTTTGACAAAACTTAGTTCTCTAGTAGTTGTGAAGTAGATTTCTTCTTTACTAGGTATTTTATGCAGTGTAGCTCTTGAATGTGTCTCTTCCAGTATTTGTACTTTTAGGGAGGGTTACTTTAGTTTTCTCAACTGTCTTAGCAGCTCTCTTGAAACTCTGCTGTCTTGGCACATGAAAAAGCCTCTTCTCTTAGTAAGAATTACAAACTGTGATGCTTTTTTTCTTATGACAAAAATTGTAATTTGGAGGTGTGCAAGATGGGAACTTCAATACTGCTGACAATGTGACGGTTATTTAAGGGCAAGGTTAGGTACGCTCTTTGCCAGTCTGTGCATATTTGTCAGCTCACATTTCTGCTTGTCACTGTAAGACAGTTTATTTTCATGGTGTGTTATACAGAGAAGTACTTAAAATACAGATGTTGTGGAGTCTATGAAACTATGCTTGTTTAACAGACTATCTCTTAGTCATCACTATGCTTCACCATGTGCTTTCTCTACAGAGTTTTCCTTCTCTGTAGCATGAAGTGGATAATGCTAAAAGGTTTTATTTGTTTATTTTTTAAATCAGAAATAAGCTTGATAGCTTAAGGTGAGGTTCTGGGAGCTGCTTTAGTTTGAATTTAACTGAGCTGTGGTATGTGAGCTTCTTATGGCATGCACATATGATGTCTTACAAGGTGCTTATTGTCTGAGTTATGGTAAACTTCTTTTTCGTTGTCTGACATGAACTGCAGAGCCTTAACTTGTGAGTGAACAAACTTAGACAAGTATTGATTCTTGGTTTTATTGGTAATGGTTTTGTTGTTTCTCTGTCCCCACATAACTTGGATACTGTATAAGGTTCGGTATGAATATTAGTCAAGTTCTACTATTATTTAAATGGGAATGACTGCTTCAGATAAGGAAACTACTTTTCTGAAGAGAAAAGTACATTCTGACAAGAATGTTGTAAATGAAGCAATCTTATGGGAAGGTACAGTTGTTGCAATTTAGTGTGTTACAGACCCTGTGTAAACCCCATGGTTCACTCACTGATTTATCTTTTCAATTACTATTTTTTTGTTCATTTGCCTTTTTCCTCCAGCCAAAAAATAAAGGTGCATATGTGTTGGGCTCCTTTTAAGATGGTGTTAGACAAAGTGGCGCTCTGATAAAGTCCACGTTTGTCTTGCAGTTAGTTTGCAAAAATGTTTCTGCATTCTTTGAAGAGCTTGGTTACCAGTAATGTCTGGCATTTAGGTTAGCCCCATCAGCCAGTTTGGACATTTCTTTAAAGTCTGTGGATGGTTGCTCAGTTTGGTGTTTAGCTATCTGACCTTCAAGCTCCAGGTAATGTTAAGTTTTAGAGTCTACTGCAGATTCTGAAGGGGAAGATGATAGCTCTAGGTACTGTTTTTGAGATCTGTTTTTAATGTTTTTTAGCAAAAGAAGCCAAATCATGTTCTTAGACTAGTTTTTCTTCAGAATCTTTGAGCAGATATAGATCTGGGAAGCCATTGATCTCTGTAGTTTGTGCAGTCTGGCCTGTGGAAGGGAATGTTTTAAGACTTCAGTAGACTAATACTGGGGAGATAGAGTTGCTCCTCAGACTATGTTACAGCTTTTTGCCCTTCTCTGCTGTTTTTTCTCAGCCTGATCTTTCTTGGTTTTGTACTGCTGCCAAGTTGCTTAATGGATCCAGATTGAGATATGCCTTAAATGCAGAGGTAAAGGGGTTGATTTAATGAGGATTGTTTGAAAACGTGGTCTGAGGAACAACTCCTGTGGAAGGAGTGATAGATTTTTTTTTTTTTTTTTCCCCTCGTAGCTGACATAGAAAACTTTGAGAGAAATGTAGTATAAAATTTCATCCAACTCTTTAAGTCCTATTATCTATCTAAATATAGATTTATAACTTATCTTTAACTTCACCCAGTGCTGTGTTACGGTATTCTACTATGATATGTAACTGAAATAGTTGAGGCACCCTGTCTGTGTTAGAACACACAATTCTGTGTGCTTCTGCACGTTAGTATTGTTCAGAAGAGTAGTGAAACAATAGAAGCTTGTTTGCTGTGAGGTTGGGCTACCATGTTACTCATAAGTCAAATAACCCTGCTTTTTTATCAGTACTCAGTACTGTTAACAGTAGTATCAGGTCCCTGTAATTAACAAAAATGCTGGAATTCAAGCATAAAGCGCTTGCCATCCAAAATTATTTGGGTTGTTTTGCAGTATTGCTGACATGCAGTAATACTGAAGCAAGCAGCAAGATACTCCTGCATCTATCTTTTAACTTGGCAACTTGATACAATTTTATTATGAGTCAACTGATGAAAAGATCTTGAAATTCCACTTTCATTTCAGCATACAAGGAGAAAACAATTTTGTTATAAAGCTTTATTCAGGCTCTCCTAAATGGCTGAGACCTTGGGAAAGGAGAGGCTGAATTCTTAGGGCTGCACTCGTTCCATTGGAGACTGTATCTGGAAAGCTGTATTCTTGTAAACTGTATCAAGTCTTAGCTCGTTTTGTGCTACTGTTAGATTTCAGTGTGGAGGTCGTGCCTTAGACTACTTGAGTAGTGCATTAAAAGCATCTGTTAAGGGTCGAGGTAATAACTCCTCGAATTCCTTAACGATCCCCTCTGTCTCACTAGAGACAGAAGGGGTTTAAACGGAAAGAAGAAATTCACACCTCAGTCTGCATTTGGGAAACTGAAACAAACTTATAATGGACAATAAATCCACACAACTATACACTACTATATATATATGGACAACTGAGAACAGGGAAAAAAAACTAAGAAGAGAGGACTCAGGTGCAGAGGGGGAGAGGAGAAAAAGTTTTTAACTGTCCTGTTTAAGGTCAGATCTCTTGGCAGGCACACAGCAACGAGGTGGGAGTGAAAGCCTTGCAGCTGCTTCCAGAAAGAGAAAGTGAAATTCTTCTCGTGGCGAGACGGAGGAGGGGGGGAGAAACCCCCGCACAGCAAATTTAACAGCAGGAAAACTCCCTGCACGGAACAGCTGGGAGTCCGGATATCTCACCCGATTTCAGATGAGACTCACGGCAGTAATAGTTCAAAGTCTGTAATCCTCAGCGATTTGGGGGTGTAGGCCCTCAGGTCTCGGGCCTGGTTGTTAGCCAGCGGGTTCGCAGCAGTCCTACCTCCATGTAGCCATCCGGAGTCCGAGAGAGAAAGAGACACCCGCCCCGGCCTGCTGCCTTTAAAGACTCCCGACGTAATGTTACGTTCACCTGAGTCCCTTAACCAATTAAATGCGGAGTTATCGTACTGCATGGAATAATTCCTATTTGTCCATTTCCCAAAACAAGGAAGCTTCAGCTCAAACCAGAACAGCATCTTAATGCGTTCTTTAGAATCTTTTCTGTTGGGAGTTTGTTTGGTTATTAAACTCTTCTGTTTACTGTAGATCATTGAAATAGTTTTGATGTGATGCAGTCTCGCAGATTACAACAGTACAGCTGCAACAGTGGACTGTGCTAAGGAAGGGGAACTTCAACAGATTTGCAGTTGAGTCTGAGATGTTGTCAGATGTGTCTATGTGGCCAAGTCACATGAGATAGGCTGAGCTGGTTTAACTGTGGTGATATTGAAAAGAAGCAGCTCCCCTGTTTTCCTAGAGCTTGACATGAGCTTTACCTGTCTGAACTGATCTAGCTCACAGCAGAAGACTTGCCTAAGAACAATTCCCTTCCCCTCCATGGTTACAGGGCTGCATAGGCTGAGGAGTTCCATGAGCCAGACTGATTACAGAGGGAAAGATGGAAATTTTCATAGCCATTACCAACACTGAGAAGATGGGAGAGTTCATTCTGCTAGTATTGAGCCATTAGCCATTCCTAAAAGTATTTCAAACTGAGTCCTGTGGTACTGGATACATATAGTGCAGTGGCAATTTGGCAGACAGACGAGTCACTTCAGTCTTTTTAGGTAGTCATAACAGGACCTGTGCTTGGGAAGGCTGAGGCGTTAAATTTCATTTGTGAACTGTGCTGCATAATTGGCCAAGAAGGCCACCAGCATCCTGACTTGTATTAGAAATAGTGTGGCCAGCAGAAGTCGGGGAGTGACTGTCCCCCTGTACTCGGCACTGGTGAGGCCACACCTTGAATACTGTGTCCAGCTTTGGGCCCCTCCCTTCAAGAAGGATGTTGAGGTGCTGGAGTGTGTCCAGAGAAGGGCAACAAAGCTGGCAAAGGGCCTAGAGAGCAAGTCTTCTGAGGAGTGGCTGAGGGAACTGGGGTGGTATAGTCTGGAGAAAGGGCAGCTAAAGGGAGACCTTATCACTCTCTACAACTGCCTCAAAGGAGGGTGTAGTGAGGTGGAGGTCAGTCTCTTCTCCCAAGTAACAAGCGACAGGATGAGAGGAAACAGCCTCAAGTTGCACCAGGGGAGGTTTAGGTTGCATATTAGGAAAAATTTCTTCACTGAAAGGACTCTGAAGGATTGGAACAGGCTGTCCAGGGAGGTGGTGGCATCCCCTTCCCTAGAAGTGTTTAAAAGTAATGTGTAGATGTGGTGATGAGGGACATGGTTTAGGGACCCTGGCAGTGCAGGGTGAACAGTTGGACTTGATGATCTTAAGGACTCTTCCAACCAAAATAATTCTGTGATAATTAATACGTGTTAAATACAAGAGTGTTCTTGATTCACAGTATTTATAGGTTGCCTACCTTATCCTCTCTAGTATGTCTTGAGCCAGTCTCATTAACTTCTTCATCTCTGTCTGACTGTTTTCCATGTGAATTCAAAATATGAAGCTAATTTCTTCAGTCATCTGGTAACAGGACAGCAAATCACTATCCATTTCTTCTAGTGTTCTCACTCTTTAGCACTAGTGTTGTTAGACTTCTGGGTCAAATGGCATGTATGCTCTCTCCCTACCTACTACCGTTTACTGAACAAGCATAGCAGGTGAAAATTTTCCAGATGTTGTAAGTAATTTGCTTCTGGAAGTTCACAAATACGGAAGCAAGATTTTTCCAAGAAAGGGACAGACTCCTTGCATACTCTTTGAACATGGGGAAAGCAGTTGACTACGAAGCTCAAGACAGTATGGCTGGCCTCATTTCTACCCAGTGTTCCAGATAAAAAGACTAACAATTGACAAGGTTTCTTGATACTCTGTTAATTACAAACCCACATATTTTTAAAAGTAAGTAAGATCACGTTTTCACTGAGCAATAGCTATTTAATCCTATGCAGCTATTTTAAGCTGGCATTTGTAGCAGAGATCTAATTATTATAGTAATTACAGTGGAATCCTTAATTGACTACTCATGAGACTGACATCAGTTGATTAATGGAAGTGATCTCTGTATTTTTTTCTTCATGTTTGGAATATGAAGGGACAGTTTTAGACTCTGCTGTTAAAACAAGGAAAGAATTTACGGCATAGAATGATTCAGGTCATTGAGAGATCCTGGCAGCCTCAGAAGGAAGATCTGCAGCCATGTGGTTTGGGTGAATCTTCAGACAGCTTAAATTGATGTGAGAATGTATTTACCCTGTGTCTATACATACTAGTAATGATAAGAGAAGGATGCCTTACAATTAATTGTGGGCCAGACTGAGTGGGGTGAGGGAAGTGGGAAGTGATCTGCTCTTTTCCTTGGGACCCATCACAGAGGGAGAGCAAGAAATGCTGCATTGCCGACCCACCCCTTCTGTCCTCTTCTGATCATGTGTGCTTGTTGTGATTAAACTTAAACTAGTGCTAACACATGATACAATATTCATGTACTTGAGGTCAAGAGGGTGGAAGCTGCATGTATGCTTACCAAAATAATTGTTGCCTTGCCATTATCAAAGATCAGATCTGTAAGCTGGTATTCACAAGCTAAGCTTTGCTCTGAAGACAAGGACCAAGTCAGAGTTAAGGATCAGTGTAACTGAGGGGCTGATCTTGTGCCAGAATGCCTGTTGAAGACTTCTGTGATCTGAAAAGCAGTATCAGGTTGTCCTCATCAGTAAGACTTCAGTCAGGTTTGGAGCTTTCAGAATCATGGAATTGTTTATTTTTGGAAAGACATAAGATTATCAAGTTCAACCATTAACCCAGCATCGTCAAGTCACTGCGAAGCCATGTCTCTCAGCAGCACATCTACACATCCTTTAAATA
>NW_010409148.1:0-262 GCF_000710305.1 Buceros rhinoceros silvestris
CCGGGCTGTCCCTGGTGTCACCGGTGACACTGGTGGCTGTTCTGGGGTGTCCCTGGTGTCCCTGGTGGCCGTCCCGGGCTGTCACTGGTGACACTGGTGTCCATTCCGGGCTGTCCCTGGTGTCACCGGTGACACTGGTGGCTGTTCTGGGGTGTCCCTGGTGTCACCGGTGGCCGTCCCGGGCTGTCACTGGTGACACTGGTGTCCATTCCAGGCTGTCCCTGGTGTCACCGGTGACCCTGGTGGCCGTTCTGGGCTGTCG
>NW_010409148.1:410-729 GCF_000710305.1 Buceros rhinoceros silvestris
CCCCAGTGTCACTGGTGTCCATCTCTGGTGGCTGTCACTGGAGTCCCCCTGCCACTGGTGGCCGTCCCTGGTGTCCCAGTGTCCCCAGTGTCACTGGCGTCCGTCCTGGTGTCCCAGCGTTCCCACTGGCTGTTCCCGGTGTCCCCACTGTCACTGGTGTCCATCCCAGACTGTCACTGGTGTCACTGGAGTCCCTAGAGACTGTCACTGGTGTCCCCAGTAGCTGTCAGTGGTGGCTGTTCTGGGTTGTCCCTGGTGTCCCAGCATCCCTGGTGACTGTCACTGGTGTCCCCGGTGTCCCCAGTGGCTGGCCCCAGTG
>NW_010409149.1:0-1999 GCF_000710305.1 Buceros rhinoceros silvestris
GCTCCGGCAGGCAGCGGTGCCCCCCACCTCGCCTCCGCTGGCTGCCGGGTGCGACCCCAAGTCTTGCTGGAAAGCGGGTGTTTTTCACCCGGAAAGCCGGATCGTGGCACGCTTGCCCTGCCGGCTGTCTGGGCTTTGATTCTGGCAGCTGTAATTCATGAGCGCACGTGATGCATGTGCCGCGATTTGGGGGAATGAGAGTAATAGCTCGTGACATTCATTACCTGATTCATTATCTGTTCCTTAGCTGTTCTTAGTGGTGCAATATTTTGCTGTTTGGGGGTTTGCAGAATTCAGACTGGAATAGACAATGAAAGCAAAGAAAAATGCATTACCCTCATACCTGACTGAAATACTGTTGGGGGGCTGCTTGGGACATGGAGCCTCGGCGATGCTGCTGCTCCACCCCAAGGGCTGCCCAGCATCCACCACGGGATGCAGGGGGAGCCCTGGGCTGGCGCAGGGAGTGGGACCGTCCCCATCTCGTCGGGGTTGAAGCCAGGATTCTGACCCGAAGTGGCAGTCCAATCCCTCCGCTACTACTGAAAGACTTCTGAAATTCAGGGTTTATGGCATTAAGCTCTGGAATCCGCGGGGCCCACGGTGGAGGAGCAGGTTTTGCTGGGGGCGCAGCTGGCTGGGGTTTAATCCGGCACTTGTTTTCCCTCTCTTTGACATCGCTTTTTTTTTTCCTATTTCCAAAGGCCTGACAGCAGGACCCTCAGGAGCCTGCCTCCCTGCTCGCTGCGAGCCCTCTGAACCCCGCTTTCCCCCTCCCATCCCATTTTGAGACACTGTCTTTAAACCTTTGCTTTGCATTATTGCTCGCCCCTGCTCCAGATGTTCCAGTTCCTCATCCCACACCCTCCTCTGCCTTTGGCCACTGAATATTTGGCTGAACCGGAGCCAAGCGAGAGCTACCCCCACCTGCACGTGGAATTAGCCAGAGCTTCTTGGGCTCGTAAATGGGCCATCTGCGCCTGGCGACGATGGTTTTTAAAGGTGAACAAGCAAAACAACCCCCCAAATGGTTTGGGTTTGGTTTTTTGTTTTTTTTTAAAAGAGGGAATTAGTAAACTGAGTTGATGGAAAAAGCCGGTTCCTGCAAAGCCTGGGTGCGGCGCAGTGCAGGTGCACCTTCCAGGTTTCCCAGTCCCACACCAGTGTTGTCCCAGTGCCTTCGGTGCAGCTTCCAGCAAAGCAGTGGGGGGAAAGCAACAGAGCCATGACCCATATGGGGTCACCTCTGTTTTTAGGCTAAAAAAGTGGGATTAAAGCATGTGTTGACCCATTGCTAGTCTGTTGTAGGTGCCTGTTAAAAAGAAAGGAGGAAATGCAGTGTAAAATGCTATTTTATCTGCCAGACTGGCCCCATCCTGGCCATGTTGCTGCTGGAGCTGCCAGGTTTGGGGCAATGCCGTGGGTTGGTCTCACCCACTGTGGCCAGGAGACCTTCTCTTGAGACCAGCTCCTCCCTTGGAGCTGAGCCGATGCTGCATCTCCCCCATCCCAAAGGGGCTGATGCTGTTGATTTAGACCTGCAAATACCCGGCAGAACCAACAGCCGTGTTCGTGTATCGACGGGCTGCCTCGAGCCTTTGCTGGGACGCTTCCAAGCACAGTGGAGATACATCTATCTGGCATGTAATTAACTCTAATGAGATCAGCAATGAACGTGTCATTACGGTTCCACGGGGTTACTGAGCTGGCAAGGAGCAGGTAAGCTGTTGTCACGATATCCCGGCTGGTCAACAGCTCCTCGTGCAGATTGATGGAGCAGAGACAGAAACCACGGTGGGGGGATTGTGAGGGGTGTTGGGGAGGCTGATGATGAGGGGCTGATGGTGGGACCCCATACCTTGCTCCCTCCCCGCCCAGGAAAGGCAGAGGTGCTGCCAACTCGCCCTCGGGTCATGGCTCTGGTAAACCCACTGGAAAGCACCTTTGCTTCGTGCCTCCTCCCCGTCCCGGTAACCTTCACTCCCAGGGTGAGGTGGAA
>NW_010409149.1:2149-4258 GCF_000710305.1 Buceros rhinoceros silvestris
GGAACCGCTGTCACTCCTGCGCCCTCGCCCAGGAGGGACCAGTGAAGGGCTAACTGCAGCCAGCCCCCCGTTTGTGTTTGTGTGGGGACTGAGAGGAGGAGCGGGGCGCAGGCGGAGCTGGGATGCTGTGCGGATGATGTCTGAGCACTGGGGATGGCACATAATAGCTGGCGTCCTGGGGACGGAGGTTTGGTGAGCAAAGGGCTGGCTGACTTCCTGCGCCCTCGCCCAGGAGGGACCAGTGAAGGGCTAACTGCAGCCAGCCCCCCGTTTGTGTTTGTGTGGGGACTGAGAGGAGGAGCGGGGCGCAGGCGGAGCTGGGATGCTGTGCGGATGATGTCTGAGCACTGGGGATGGCACATAATAGCTGGCGTCCTGGGGACGGAGGTTTGGTGAGCAAAGGGCTGGCTGACTCTGATACTCTGCAGCTCTGCCTGCTCTAATAAAAATCACACATTTCATGTGTATTATTTTTTAAATTGAAGCTTTTAAAAAAATCAGTGGGGTTTGGCTGCTTTATCCCCATATTGGGATTATTTAAATCAAAAGCAGAAATAGATGGAGGGCTCCTTTTGTGACTGGAGCTGGCTGGGAGCCAGCCACATCTGTGTCACCCCCGGACTGGTGGCTGTGGGTTCTGTGGCCGAGGAGGCTGCTGCCCTCCCGGGACCCCACTCCTGCCCCAAAACACCTTTAGGAGGATACGGAGGAGCTGTTGAACCCACATCACTCGCGGGCTGATGGAGGGAGTGGAGACCTGCGAGCGCCAAGGGCTTTGCCCTGCTCCAGGCAACCTCCACGCGGCTCGGCCTCCTGATCCCAGCAGAGACCGGGCTGCAGCGGGGAGCGGAGGTGGCCGCAGCTCCCGGCGGTGGCAGGGGACAGCAGGCTTGCTGGAGTTGGTGGGTGTTTTCGCTGCGCACATGCCTCGCCTCCTCCCCGAGCGCGCGGGGCTGTCTGCAGCTCGCTGGTATTGTTATAGCTCCGGGCAATTCTCTGTGTTCGGGTTTTGCAAAACCATATTAAGCAAAATCTCGCCCTGGTGCTGCTGGCTCTGCTCCAGGCTGGAAATTGCATTCCCCTGCTTGAAATTCCTCCTGGAGTTTCAGATGGAGAATGTACAACTTCACTTTCCATCTTGAGCTGCTTGTCACACATTTTAATAACAGGGGCTGTGCTACACCCCAGAGGTGGCCGCGCGCCAGCAGTGGAAGCTGAACCCGTTGGAGCGGTTGTGGTGTGGATTTGGACGGCCAAGAAGGTGCAGGAGCAGCAGCTCAGTCCCGTCCCTGTCCCTGCAGCCTGGATCAGCCTTTTGGACCGACGGTGGAGTTTGTTTCCACTCTCTGTGTGAGCACGGGGATGAGTTTGCTGGTGTCTCCTTTGCTCCAGATGATGGGACGCTCAGTCTGGAGGGAGTCGGCTCTGCTACACCACAGCACCCTCGGTCCCGGTTAGAGAGAGACACGATTCATTCCTCCTCCTTTGTGCTCTTACCCATCCCAGCTCAGTTGGCCCTGGTGAGCTCAGGCAAAGCCCTGATGGTCCCATCTGGGTTTTTCCTTCTGTAAAACCCACCCCACCAGCAGGATCAGCGTAAATCCCATGTCCACCCCCCACCCCCCCATTACACTGAGGAGGGGGTTTTTAAAACCCAGGGGATAAAGCCCAAAGCTTGCCAGGTCTGCGGAGAAGCTGAGTTGGGTGACAAAGGGTGCTTTTCACTGAGACCCTGGAGGGGACTGCAGAGGGGTGGGCCCATCGCATCCCCTATCCAGATGACTCCAGCACTCAGCTCCTGCTGGGTACCACAGCCCGGGGATCCTGCTTCCTTGGCTGTGCTGCTTTAGGGGCGGTCACAGGGCTGCCCTTCCAGCGAGCATCACCGTTCCCAGGGCTTGGGCATCCCACCACCATCCCCTGTGGTACCCACACCCCTGGGGATGGGGACAGCTGCATCCCCACAGGGACGGGGACTGGGTTTGCCTCCCCTGGCTGCGGGTGCCGCCTCGCCTCTTCCCGAGCTCTCTTTTATGGATTGCTCTTTGAACCCAAGGAGTTGTGCTGTATTTGTAAAACCCCCCGCCATAATCGGGGAAACAACCTTCC
>NW_010409149.1:4283-4641 GCF_000710305.1 Buceros rhinoceros silvestris
TGTGGTACTGTTTTTGAAACACCCACCTCCATAATCGGGGAAACAACCTTCCTAATTGGATTGGAACGGCCCCAGAGTAATTGGCTGGTCGGGAGCAGCCGTTTCGAATCAAGCTGTGCGCGCCTTAATAAGTTTGCTCGCCTTTATCAGCTTGGCAAACTCTGCTGTGGAGGTGACCTGTTAAATGATCTCCCTTGTTTCTAAAGCATTTTTCATCCCCGCTGATCCCTTGAGCCCTTTTCTTTCTTTCTTTGTAATAACAAACTCTGGGAAATCCCAGAGCGCCCACACTGCAGCTCCTGCCTGCTGCGGTGGGCAGAGGGGAGGAGGCTGGTTTGTGGGGCTGGGGTGGCCAGTC
>NW_010409149.1:4766-5299 GCF_000710305.1 Buceros rhinoceros silvestris
GCGTTTTTGGGGGGATGGGGTGGCCAGTCTGACCAGTTAGCTGGGGTCCCATGCCACTAGGATCTGCTGGTTTTGGAGTCAAGGAGAGGATGAACAAGGGGAGCATCATGCTCACGTGGTGCCGTGCTGATACTGCTCTGTTTGGCCTTGGTGGGGCTTTTCGCTTGGTTGTCCTGGATCGGGGTGAACCTCACCCGCTGTGGGACTAGGATTTCAGCCTGTGGTGGGGCTGGCCAATGTGCTACCACACCTGGCTTCAGGCTTTTGCCTCTGTGAAGACGCAAGCCCCTTAGAGACGGTCACCAGAGGTTTCTGACGTATGCTCTGCCACAAGATCTGCCAAGGCAGGCTCCAGCCCTGCAGCCACCAGCGTGAGGGCTGATGTCACCGCCATGCCAGCCAAGGTGGGTAGGGCAGGGGGCAGCCCACAGCTGCAGGCAGGCAGACTCCGGCAGCACAGGGACCTTCCCCGCCTCTCACCAACCCAATGTGACACCCAGGAAAACTGCAGATCTGGTGGTGGGTCCTTGCCT
>NW_010409149.1:5500-5851 GCF_000710305.1 Buceros rhinoceros silvestris
GGAGCGCCCCCCGGCTGCGGGCAGGCAGCCTGCGGCACCACAGGGACCTTCCCAGCCTCTCACCAACAAAATGTGACCCCAAGGAAAACTGCAGATCTGGTGGTGGGTCTTTGCATGGATGGGGCATCACCATTGCTGAGCATCCTGCAGGCTCGGCCACCACTTGCTGCTCCCTGGTACCTCCTGTGGACCTGGTGGTGCTGGCACCAACCAGCTTCAGGCCCCTCTCCTGCTGTATTGTCCCCCTTTGTCACTGCTGTGGGAGTGCCCAGCCAGCTGGGATGTCTCTCTTCTTCCCCTCGGTGGCCGTGACAAGCTCCTTTGGCCACGCTCCAGCCCCTCCTTGGAGCA
>NW_010409149.1:6088-6567 GCF_000710305.1 Buceros rhinoceros silvestris
ACTCCCTGGTCATGGGGCTTCCCAGGGCCCCGCTCACTGCTGCTGGGACCCGGGGCGGGGAAAAACCGACCCTTTTTTTGTCCTGCAGTGGAGACAATCATCTCTGGAGTTCAAAGTACCCTCACCCCAGTTGAGAGCTGAGGTAACAGTGACATAGTGAGTGGAGCGGCCAGCACTTGCATCTCATCCATCAGGGGTCGGAAACGTGGAGGATCCCTCCACATCCGCAGTGTCTGCTCGCAGCTCATCCATAACGCCGGTGACAGCCCCAAACACTTTCATCTGCCTCTGCCAGAGCAGCCTGTGGCTCCTGCACGCTGTGAGCAGCCCTGGGGACTGGCCGTATCCCAGGGCTGTCCATGGGGCCATTGCCACCAGCCCCCCTGGTGTCTCAGGTGCCACCCAAGGGTGCAAAGACCCGATGCCGGGAGTTAATGAAGTGACCAAGAGCAGGGACCGTGGCAGGCACCAGCTTTGGG
>NW_010409149.1:6733-7395 GCF_000710305.1 Buceros rhinoceros silvestris
CCCAGGGGCCAGGGTGACCCCCCCCAGCACCATTCCCAGCCGTGTGCTGTGAAGGACTGGGAGGCACAGCCACTGTGCCACCTGCGCTGGCTCCGCACCCTGCTGCTCACTGCCCGCCCGGCTTTGACTCTTAGGTGCAAACACGCTGGTGCCCATCACAGTGGCATCGCTCCTGCCCAGGGAGGGCAGCCCTGAGGGGCACCGGCAGCAGCCCGGAGAGCGGGTGGCAGCAGGAGACCTCTCAGCAGTGTCACTGAAGGCTCCGTTTGAGTTCAGTAGGATGCGGCAGGCGAGGACACCCTAACAGAGGGGGAAGGCATGTGGTGCCCTGGCGGAGGGTGGGGGATTGGAGAGGTACCGGGCATGGGCACCGGTCCACGTCCAGCGTCCTGCACCACCATCCTTGGGTGGCCATGGAGATGCGATGGCGTCTGCCGCCTGCCAGTGGTGCCAACATGCAGAACATTGTGTCAGGACACCTTTACTTCCAACAAAATGTCCTGGTTTTGCTTTAAAAGTTGAGTCCGAGTGCTTCTTGTCTGCAATCGCCTGAGCTGTGGGCAGGGCAGGGAGCTGCTCCTTGTCCATGGGGTCTGGGGACCTTCCTGGAGGACCACCCACTGGCTCACCCCGACTTGAGGCTGGGGAAAGCCCGGGGACCG
>NW_010409150.1:0-561 GCF_000710305.1 Buceros rhinoceros silvestris
CCCAGGAAACAGACTGGTCCCAGCTGGAAGCCGAACCTCTGGCCGGCTTCGCCAAAGTCCATAACGCGCAGGTCCAGCAGCGGGAGCTGCTCCAGACGGGGTGTGGCCACTTCCAGCACCGTCTGGCTGGAGCCTTTCCGTGTCTGCAGGGAGGGGATGGTCAGGGGACAAGGTGGGGGAGACACCGGGCCAACCCTTCCCTATCATCCAGAGGCCTCCTCTGGTCCAGGGTCCACCCAGGCCACCCCATCTCCATGAACTAGAAGAGCTGGAGTTGGCCTCGATGACCTCTAGATGTCCTTCCAACCCAAAGCCACCCGTGATTCCGTGGGTCGATGACCCCGGCGGTTCCATGGGTCACCCCTCACCGGGGTGACCTCACCGGGGCACCCTGCTCATGGCCCCACCAGGGTGGGACCAGAGCTCCTCGCAGTTCTTCCATGCCTCCACCTTTACATGTCGACATGGTGATTAGGGACGCGGTTCGGTGGGACGTGGTGGACTTAGCTGGGTTCATGGTTGGACTCAGTGATCACGGACTCACAGACTGGTTTGGGGGGG
>NW_010409150.1:719-1114 GCF_000710305.1 Buceros rhinoceros silvestris
CGTCTCCAACCAGAGCAGGTTCCCCAGAGCCCCAAGGTCCAACCTGACCTGGGATGGTTCCAGGGATGGGGCTTCTCTCACCTCTCGGGGCTGGAGAATGTGGGGAAGAGGCTGGAGAATGTGGGGAAGGGGCTGGAGAACATCTGAGGAGCAACTGGGGGACCTGGGGTGGCTTAAGCTGGAGCAAAGGCGGCTCCTGAGCCAGGGTCTCCCCACCCTCAGTCTCAACAACTGATGTGAAAGGTCTTCTCCATGATTCTGGTGCCTTCTAACGCCTCCTCTTGGCTTAAGCTGGAGCAAAGGCGGCTCCTGAGCCAGGGTCTCCCCACCCTCAGTCTCAACAACTGATGTGAAAGGTCTTCTCCATGATTCTGGTGCCTTCTAACGCCTCCTCT
>NW_010409151.1:0-15723 GCF_000710305.1 Buceros rhinoceros silvestris
CTGTCTCCCCCCTTTTTTTTTTTATTTCACATGGTTTGAGTTGGAAGGGACCTTAAAGATCATCTAGACTGCCCCCCACCTCCCTCCCACCCCGCCATGGGTAGGGACACCTTCTACTAGAGCCCTGTCCGGCCTGGTCTTAGGATGCCAGAAATGGGACATCCACAAGCTCTCTGGACAACCTGGGCCAGGGTCTTTTTTTTTTTTATTATTTTTCTAAATTCCGAGGAGTATCAGTCTCAGATGCCCAGCTGGTTATCCTCAGAAGGGAGGATGTTTATGCAAAACTCATCCCGATATACTCCACTATCGTAATCAGGATGAACTTGTAATATTTCCTTCTTCCTGGCGCTATCTTCATCCAGGGAAGGGTACCCCTGCAGACCTGAGGCAATAGCTAACAACATCCCACAGTAAGAAATATGTTGTCACTAAGCGTTTTAAGCCATGCAGAGGGGTTGGCTTGGATTCACCTATCTGCAAGAAAAAACTGCTTTTTGTTTGTTAGTTTTCCTGCCAGCTTTCCGCCCCAGCCTCCCTCCGTATTCTAGCTGCTGAGTTTGTGTGTTTTTGGCAATAAAATCCAGTTCCACTCCATCTGGAGCCTTAAATCTCTTGATTTTCTTTTTACTCCAGATGCAGAGAGGGTGGTTGCAACTAACTTGTGAGGAGTTGGGATATTTCTTCTTTTTGAGGGGTGGAAAATTCACTGGTGACTCCTGGGCAGCCAATCACTGCTCCTAACTCCTGAGCATCCTCTGTGCTCCCTTCCAGCAGGAGCTGGGAAAAGCCCAGAGCCCTGCTACACACATCAGGGTCCCTTAGCTTCCTCCAGCACCTCACCCTGGCACGCTGGATAATCTCTATGCTTCTTCAGTCAACTCTCCTGCAGGCTTGGGGTAAAAGCTAACGTGATCTCAGCTGGGCCTGGGGATGGGGGAGGAGAGAAGCCCCCCTTCCCCTCTACCAGTTTGCCTGACTGCCGAAGCCCTGTGCAGTGGCTGGTCCCCAGCTGGCAACACGGAGTTATTTGGAATCTGGGGGATATTTCCTATTAGATTTGTTTAATAGTTTTGAGGTCGGTTAAATATGGAGTGACAAATTAATTCCAACTTAACTACTTCCCTCTCTGTCTTCCTGCCTCTTGCAACTCCCCTGTTGCCCCGTTAAGCGAGACCAGCTGGTGGGATCAGTCGGTTTGGCAGCTGCGATGGGTTTGTGCGCTGAACCCCACTAGTGGGTCCTTTCTCCTCCAGCTGCTGGCTCTGTGCATGCCCATGTGCCATCTTCTTGAGGAGAAGGGGCAGAGAGAAAAATTCATCTACATTGCTGGAGGCAGTAGCTCTTGGATCATGGTTTACGCCCCTTTGAAAGGGTTAAACTCGATGGTTTTATTAAAAGGTTGTTATAGAGACCAGCAAGTTCTCAGCTGCCTGTACCTCCCTGTAACTTCCCCATACTCACCCCGTAACCCTCCACATGCCAGTATTGCCCAGTGTACACTGTGTGGGTGCCACCATTCCCTGCAATGCTTGGGGTCCCTTTGCTCGTGAATCACAGCCAAGAGCAGCAGAGTTCGTGGTCCGGACGCAGCAGATTATGTGTGAGACATACAGCTTAGGAGGGCTGGGACAGGGGTCAGTACTGATTCCCCAGATGATGCCACTTTCCCTGGCTGGGAAGGATGAAGCACCAAACGACACAAATAAGCTGAGGCAGATAAGCAGTAGCAGTGGTTTGTGTTGGTCCCTTCCTGGCTGTGCCCAGTGCGGGAGGGACACCCTGAGGCTGGACTCCACAGCTGTAGGAGTTGCTGTGGAAAGGCCAGTCTTGGCTATTCACCTGTCTTTCGAAGTCAGCCGAGAAACCACCAGAGGGTGACTCATTTTGCCATCTTAGATGTCATCCTCCTGTTTTAACCCTGGTATGTAGGTTGCCAGTCAACTCAAGTGAAGAAGGTAAGATCTCTGGTGTCTAAATACTCAGCAGACCCATTTCATGGGTGTCAGTGTTTAACTTCTGAGTCTTGGATCCCTTAAAAAGATTCAATCCTCCTGGAGGAGGGCAGCTGGCAGGGAGCCTCCTTCTCAGCTGTTGGGGTAAAGCCTCTCAGTGCTGGGCTTAATGAAATCTGATGGACGCTGGGAAGTATCAAGTGCATTGCTTTCACCTCAGGGAGGGCTTTTAGCATTTGTGTGCTCGTGGTGGTTCAGCAAGTGCTGCATAACACAGTCATCCTTAGTCCTTAGTCCTTCCTCCAACAAACGAGCTACTTTCTATTTCGCAGGTCCTTTGCTTCAGCCGTTTGCTTTTCCATCATGCAGCACATGGCATTTCTTACCCATCCTCCTGCTGATCGTATTAGCTTAGCAGTGACCACCAAGGACCAAGAACAAATCAGACTGGCCTTACAGTGGATCCTCAGTGGATCAGGATCCATTCTTTTTTTAAAACAACAGCAAAATCAGCCACAAAGATTTTCTGCACTTTTCTGCACTTCAGTTAATTATTTACGGTCTGGATCTGGCAATGTGAGAGGAAATTAGCCTAGTCCTAACGATTGGACATTACATGAGGTCCGTCTTCTGTTTGCTGAGGTCCAGCTTGGTTTTTTTAGCACAGTCTTTCCCACAACAGACGTGTTGTGGGAGCTTTTATTAATATTTTGGCTTTCTGACTGTGTAGTCCATTCTCCTCCACACAACTGGAGGCAGAGCTCTGCAGTTTCAGTTGACTGGACTCTGCACAGACAGTTTTCAAAGCCTTCTCTGCAGATGCCTTAACGTTTTTTGAGTTCCTCTTTGGAGTTTTGTGCTGGGACAAATGTGAGAGGGCTTGTCCTCAGATGGTACAGGCTGGCCTAGCGCCACTGGCTGCGGGAGAGCTTAAGCCGTTTTGCTCAAGCAGAAGATCTGCTGCTCAGACTTCAAAAGGCCACCCACATGCACTTGCTGAGCTGGAGGTCTAAATTAGCAAAAGCCAGAGTTTTTTACATGGTTTTCACTCTGAGCCATAAAATGACCCATCTTTATTGGAAATCCTCTAGAAATCCTTGAACCACAGTGCACAGGGAGCACATTTCAGGTACGTGATGCAACAGAACTTCATGCAAAGTTTCATCTTCCTCTCACTCGAATGAATGCTGGCTGGACTGTAAAAAGGGTTTGGAACTCGAAGTAGAAAATGGGCTTCAGGGTGAGCAGTTTTTTCTCTTTCTGCTGTTTCTAATAAGAGGAGCTGTTCATAGTCAAAGACTCATGATCATTATTAAGTGCACTGTGCAAATGTGGTAGTAACAGTTCAAAGCTCAGCTCCGCATTGTGGGTGCTGGCGAGCATTGCTAGAAAGCCGGGAGGTCACTGCTGGAGAGACCTGTGGCGGGGCTGGGACCTAAAGCTCTGGACGGTAATCTTCATTGCCATCCATCTGCCAGGCTTCAAAGTTTCTCAGGGAAAGGGTGTCTTCATTTCCAGGCTGATAGTGATGTCCCACCTTCAGCCCATCCTTCTAAGGGCTGCTTGCTTAGCGTGTGACACTGCGATGAGGCTTAGGATAGGAAAATTGCACCCCAAAATGCCCTACCCTGTCCACTGGTCTTGAAGAGAGAAGGGTTGGTAGCACTCAAACATCTGTGGTAGCATCTATGTTTGGTTACTGAAGGCTTACCTCTCATTTTGTAGAAAACTCACTGGGGACTGGGAAGAGCCACCGGTGCAGCCGGTCACCAGGCGTGTAGCATTCAGGCTGCTGCTTGGCTGTAAGGGACGCTGGAGTGGCCTCTCTCTGCCAGCTTCGAGGGGCAGCTTTGGCAGGAGAATGAGCAAGAGTTCCTGCAGCTGGTATGTGAGCGTGGGCTACTGCTTGTGGTCAGGGAAGACTTACAACCCTCAAAGCCAGACCTTTGTATTATGAGTTGTCACAGAGCTTTTCTGAGTCAGTAGGACTGTGGTATTTGTCAGCATTTAGGGTCTGGTTGTACATCTGTTGGTCTTACCCAGTGGCACAGCAGTCAGGCACCTGAGCTGACAGCCCTTCTGTCTGGATACCCTCAGAAAGCTGGGCAGACAGCTCGGAACAACCCAGGAGCTGTACGACATGTGGCGTTGAAGAGGAGATGATGATCCTGGGGAAAAACAGTGCTGCAGGACTTTTATAAGAGAGACTTGCACTTCGCAGGACGGAGCTATAGAAAGATGTGAGAGATCAGCCTTGACATCATTGCAGCTATTAGGAATGAGAGGCCGTTTGAGTTTGATTTTCCAAGGAATCACAGGAAAGTGCAGCTATGACCTTCACACAACCTTCTTGAAGGTACCCAACAGGCAAGACAGTGTTTTATTTGCTAGCAGTGTTGTTGATTTACAAAGATTAACATGCATTAATAAAATATTTTTCCTATCTCAGCTGTAAAACGTTCCCACATCACCCCCGTTCCTGGGCTGAGGAGGGATATTTATCATGTTCAAAGAGCAGCGGAAGATAAAGCCACCGCCTGTTAGTGAAAGGAGGTTGTGTTTCAGGGCTGCGCCACTTCTTTGCATCTCTGAGCAGTTCAAAAAGGTACACCTGGGCCTTTGAGAGACAGGCTGGGGACAAAGGGGCTGCTAATTCAGCCCAGCAATGCGCAGAGCAGGTGTTCCCCTTCCCCTGGGTCCCTTCTCACCCAGCCAGCCAGGCGCTGCGAAGCCACCAGGGCCAAACGTAGGGTCCCTCGGACATCCCAAGCTGTGCTGCTGACACTAGGTGTTGGAGTGTCGCTAACCGTGTGACAACAGAGGATGAAAGTGGAGCTTGTCCTCAGTGAGGCACGGTCCTACAAATTTTTCCCCTGCAGGAAATCCAATATATTTTATCCTGTTTGTCAACACGGTTCATTCTGAGAGAGCCCGGAGTCTGTGGCCAGCAATTAATGCCACTTAAAAGCTTTTCAGGGGGATAATTGCCTGTTGTTCTGCAGGCACCACTCTCATTCAGATGCTAATGGCTGTCAGGGGCAGTGGCCATTCCCACATTGGGGGCCAGGTATGCCCCGCTCCCCTCGCCTTGGGAAGAGGCTTAATGGGTCTATTGTCCCTGAACAAGGGCAGGAGGGAAACCCCCCTGTCCCTGAGGAAGCCGTAGAAATAATCCTCATCAGTCTGTGTCACTTTGGCACAAAAGGCAATGGGATGGACAAAAAAAGGAAGGGAGCATCCAGCACAGAGCGGGTGGAAGTCAAGGTGTCCCATGTTGGGGGACTTCCAAGAGCGCTGTGCCAGGTTCCCGGGTTCATTAGCTCAGCCTCACCGCTGGCAGGACTGTGAAAGCCCAGGGGATTTTTCCAGCCATTCTCAGATTTCAGATTTTCCCCTTCACTTGCTCTGCTGGGTTTCGGTCATCATTTTCATGCCCTCACCGTGACTTCCTCGCGTGCTGTTTGCCAGGTGTTGGCCAAGACAGCAGCACACACGCTGCCTTGCAGATGGTGTGGCCCCTGCCGCGAATCCTTTGATGGCAGACCTGGGTTGAGAGGTCCCTGCAGGCCCCTCTCCCTGGAGACATCTCTCTCATTTGGGCAGATGGGGCTGGTGGTGAGGTTTTAAGGTACGGTGGTTACCTTTTTTAGGTTTACAAGGGCAGAGTAAGAGTCCTTAGCTCTCTAGGCAGGACCCCACCAAGAAGCTGTTGATGTCTATGGGTAGGTTTAGTTTTGGCAGATTCAGCATCAAACCTTACATGCCCAAACATCTGCACACTCGACTGTCCTCTGGGAGTGGTCTCTGCACAGGATAAGAAACCTTCTTTCTTCTTCTCAGTTCACTCTCATTTTTCTCGTCCTATTATTTTCCTGTTGAGGTTGGGCTGAAGCTATAATTTGTGATGGAGACCTGAGTTTGTGTGGTATGTTAAAACTTCTTTTGGGGATCTCAAGGTGTCTGGTCTTCCTAGCCACTGTGTGCTATGGTAGGCTGGTTGTAATGAAGCAGTGTTGGCTGGAGATTGTCCCAAGATATGCACCTCTGTTCCTCTGGGTTGATTGTGCAACTTGATTGCAAACTCTGGATGAACACCCTGACCAAAACCTTATCCCTCTGCAAACAAGGGAGCTAGGTCAGTGAGAAGGAAAAATACTTTCTGAGGGAACACATGCTCCTCTGTATGAGTCAGTGAGGAAGAGGGAGGAGGGGGATCATTTAATAGCCAGGGGCATCTCTAAAGTCCCTTTATGAGGGTTTTGTTCTTGAAGCGTGGGGAAGGATGGCCTCCCCTCCCCAGCTGGCCGCCTCCTTTGGGGGCCCGTTTGTGGAGCCCTCCCAGGGGGCACCACAGGCTGTCAAGCCCTCAGCCCCTTTGTGTTGCTTTCCCAGTTGGATTTCACATGGGTTTGTCGGGAGCTGCAGGGCTGCTCTCGCCCCGGCCGTCCTGCTCCCACCCCGCGGCCGCGGGCCACTTCTGCGGTGGAGGCAACCCAAGAAAGGACTGTGCCACTTCCATGGAAACAAAAGCCTGTTTTCAAACAGTGCTAAGAGAAACTGTTTCTATCTTAGGCCTTTAATGACCTGAACTGTCCATCTTTTGGAGAAAGGAGACAATAAAAAGGCACTTTGCTGTGCTGCCGCCGCCGCCGGTTTCTAGCTATAATTATCTTTTTGCCAAGAGAGCTCAACGACCGTCCTTATTTATGATGCGTATTAGAAAAATATAGTTTTATTTGCCCTCTCCAGTAAATCTTGCTGCTAGGAACAGGCAGGCACGTTTGCAGCAGCGGTTCGTATTTTCCCTGGGAGAGGAGTCCTGTGCCCTGCCTATTTCAGTGTTGAATAAATAGTCCTTCATGGTGTATGCGGTGGCTCTGGGCACCCCGCTGAGATCATGTCCTTAATACAAACAATACGACACATTTATTCTAAGCTGACCGCGCTGACCCCCAAAAGTTTGTTCCCTCCGCCGGGACTCCTCGGCCTTTTCATTCAGCTGAATGGCCAGCACAAAGACCTTGTCGCATCTACAGTCCCTTCCTAAACAAAACTCGGGGAGGAAGGGGGAAGGAGTGTCGGGCAGGGGGAGAGGAAGAAATAGGCAAACCTTGACCCCTCCGCCTAAAATAAAGTGGAGGAATTTGCATTTTAAACCTTAAGATGCTCGTCCTGGTCTTCTGCCTCTCCTCGGGCTGGCGATTTGACTCCCCTTTTGCAAACGCCCTGAGAAGCTCCGGGCTTGCAGCATCCCAGCGGAGCCGCTGTCCCGGCACCGGGCAGCATCCCCTGCTGCGAAGAAAGGCTCCTCTCTGCTCTCCTTTGCATTCCTATTTTTCCATAGATTAGAAAAAGAAAGAGCGCTCCTTAATAAGGAAATAGATGTTCTCTTCCCCTTCCCCCATGCCTGGTCCCTGCCGGTTTTTGGAGGCAGTCATGCTCTAGGGAGCTGGTCCGGGTTTGTGACCGTTTCCCATGGCCCCGGATCCTCTCTTGGAGGTCACTGCTCGCTGTGTCGGGACAGACAGCTGTTTGTGACAAATAACCTGAACTGCTGTTGTTTACAGTCAGTGGTTTTCAGGCACACGCTGAAATTGGTGTTGATTTAGTGTGATAGGGTGTGGGGAAACGGCAAGGCTG
Organism: Buceros rhinoceros silvestris; assembly: GCF_000710305.1. Classification (NCBI taxonomy): domain Eukaryota; kingdom Metazoa; phylum Chordata; class Aves; order Bucerotiformes; family Bucerotidae; genus Buceros; species Buceros rhinoceros. The sequence goes on from NW_010409151.1 coordinate 7,596, forward strand.
GCGCTGCTTCATTTCGGTGTCAGCTGTCCTCCTGGGAAGGACCTGCTTTGGGGACAAACTCTCGTTAGATGTGACGCAAGGTGTCTGTTGGACTTCCTTTCTGAAGTGTTAATTTTAGTTGGGAACCTGCCTGTCTACTGAAAAGATTATAGTGTCTTTCCCCTGGAGCTGGAGCTGGAGCTGCTCCTCTTTTCTTTCGTCCCAGATTTCGGCTGTCTCGGAGGCAGCACAGAGCAGCTTTAGCAGAGTTGTACCTCCAGGGCTGCACCGTGCTATTGAGGTGCTGGTCTGCCGGTCAGGACCGTGGTGTTTCCCCTCTTGCTGTCTTTGGCTTTACTACCATTGAAACCAGCGCCAGGGACCTCCTGTCCTGGTGGGTAATGGGTCCCATGGGACAGGGCTCCGGGCCGCTTGCAGCAGGGTCTCAGCCCTTCTCATAGCTTTGGTGGGGTCCAGGCTCATTCTTTGCATTGCTTCTGAGCTCTCACTTAGCCCAGAGACATTTTACTAGCTCAGTTACTACCAGTGTTGTGTGATTTCTCTCGGTTTTTTTCATTTTTTTATTCTTCGTGGTTGCAATGCCTCATGTGGACTTAGTTAAACTTGTGATGGAGCTGCCTCGTATTTTGCTTTCCCTATGCACGCATAAAGTACTTTTATTTCGTATGACTGAATCTGCCCTGGAAAGCAGGGTCGGGGCAGCCTTTTTTCCACCTTCCAGCATTTCTGAGTGACATTGCCTGGGCATGACACGATCTTGAACCAGTCTGGACCTCGGCCTCCCCAGCTGTAGAGGGGGCACGGCTCAGCCTGCCTCCCAGCAGGGCTGTGCCCGTGGATCAGGACTATCTGCTGGGTGGCTGCAGCGCTCAGGGCTGAGATGAGTTGTTCTGTATTGCAGAGGCTGTGGCGTGGGCATGGCTTTCTTTTGGGTACTGCTGTAAGGTGGCCCTGACCTGTGACATGTCACACTGCTGGAGAGGAAGGTGGTGCCATCCCTGCGGACTGCCAAAGGGCTGCGGCTGAGGTCAGGGCTGCTGGAAGCTTTTGTCAGAGTAACAATATCAGTGCATTGACCAGAGGGCTGAAACCCAGCCCAGGGCATGACCGTGGTGGTTCTTGTACCTGCAGAAGTAGGTCAAGGGGGTTGCGCATAAGATGCTTCTGTGAGTTACTCACACACAGACCCTGCCTGAGAGTTTCAGAGTCCGATTGCAGTGGTGCTGAGGTGGTCCTTGCTGGTGGACCCACGCCGGGGTAACCAGGCGGGTGAGATGTGCATCCTCAACTCTTGTAGCAGCAGGTCAGGCACTTCGGAGCAGGTGCCTGAGGGGCTGCTCTGTGAAGCTTTCTCCTTCTTGGCCTTTTCCACTCCCTGCCCTCTCCCCACGTTGTGAGCCCCTTTCTGCTGCCACATCACGGTTCAGGCAAACGCGTTTCTGGCTGCTGTGCTGCTCTCCAGAGGTTTGCTGACTTTTCCTTTATGTGTACGAGGAAACTGCGTGGCTGTTTCTGTCTGGAATCTATTCCTTTATCCCTTTGCTTTCTGTGCTTTTTTATTTTCTTGGGTTGTTATTTTTTTTTCCCAGGCTCATTAAGAAATCAATAAGTGGCTCAGTAGGGCTTGGCTAACCTGATTCTGGAAGTATTACTTTCCCTCAGAATGTGAACCAAGTTCTCAAATTGATTTTGCTGCTTTTGCTTTTGCTCATTTCCATTTAATAATGTTCTTGGTGCGATGTCTCACTGCCTGAGATCAATCCACAGCCAATGAGAAGTGCTGCATTGACAGCCCCTAACAATGCTCCTCTGCGCATCCTCAGGTCAGGTACCGCTGCGGGAGGCTGTAGGTACCCAGGATGGTGCACGGGGCGCTGACCTGCCGCCTTCTGCTTTGTACAGCACCCACGTGGGTGAGGGAAGGGAGGAGCCGTTCCTTTACTGGTACAATAACGTTGCTGTTTAATCCGCTTTTGGGAAAAGCTGTCAGCCCCAGAGACATGCAGAAATGCCCTTTTCTTCCAGTTAGACCTTCCACACCTGGCTGATTCATCCGTGGTGCATGACAGCCAGAGGGAAGATGGAGTTACTCCTCTCTGCCAGACCTCCCGTCCGGAGACTGATGTTGTGCTAACAACAGAGGGATCCCTGGCCCATAGCTAAATAAACTTACTTGTTTCTCTTCATCTTCTGTTAAGTATTGGCCTGAAATCATTGCGGTCTCCAATTAACCCCAAGTTTAGAGAACACCCACCAGACTAATGTGAAAACTTTAAAATTCCTTTTCATGACACAGTCTGTCCATTTGCTTTTATTTTTGTGTTCTGATCCAGAGTTAGAAGCCTAGATCACATGATAGCCTGTACACCAAAATTTCTCGAAGTATTTACAACAGGTGGACTGGATTTTAGCTGTGATTTTATTTAGGTACATTTTAAAAGTTGAAAGGAAATACTGGGAGAACAGACTCCCAGCAGTGAGGAGGCACGAGGACAGATGCGGAGAAACTGCACCCACTCAGCAGCACTCTAGGCTATATCCTGGTTCGTTTATACAGAAACTGGGAGTGATTTCAAACAAAGGTTAGTAAACAGCTACAGGTGATGCACATCAATTTTTATCTGCCTTGAGGTCCTCCTCTGTCATGATGTTTACTCCACCTAGTGCCTTAGCATACAGAGGTACTGGCATTTGAGCAGCGTAGCCATGCGCTTTCGTGAACTTGCAGCCTATTTCATTGTTTTTCCTTTCCTAAGTAGATGATGCTGCTGATCCAGCAGCGTAAAGCCAGTCTGCAGCAATATAAACCCAACCTAGACAGTGGCGAGAGGTGCAGAACCCCGGTGACTGAAGGTTAATGCCTTGACTGGCCATTCTGTAGGGAGGGCTCTGAGTTCAGCCTTACCTTCGATACTGTGGGGCTTCTGGGCAGCAGATGAGAGACTGATCTTTTCCTGTGTCTGGAGTCTGACGGGTCAGCACTGCACAGCCACAGACAGCAGGCCGAAGCGCCAAGGGAAGCTGCATCAGCTGGTGATCAGCCCCTGGCTGCAACCCCATCTGACAAGAACAGACTGTTGGTACTATCATCACTCCAAATAGCACTTGGCCGTGTTTCCTGGCCTCCATCTGTCATCCTCTAATGCGCATCAGTCATTTCTCATTGCAGAGTGGGTAGTATCCCCACGTGTCAGAGCAAAGAGGTGGTCTCAGACTTTCTGGAGAGCCTATGGTAAATCCAGCATGCCTCCGTCTCCTCTAAGCAGTACATCAGGAGCAGGTTGCAAACGATCAAGTCTTACCTGTTGTCTTTGCCCTTCTTAATCCCCCATAACAGACCAAACAAGGGCAGATGAACTTGAAAGGAAAGGACTGGGTAGAGGTTTGGAGAACGCTGGGTAGCAGACCCAGGCCCTACCACAGAGCACATCCATCATGCTTTAAAAGTTGAAGTCCCAGACCAAGATCTCATGAAGTAAGGCTCTAAAGGGTGTGTGGGTGATGAAGAGCCTGGTAGACATGCAAGAAAAGCATCTGTGTACGTGTCATATTGTCAGCTCTGGTGTCCCGTGTGGGTAAGGTCTGAAACCAAAGGCAAAACCCGAAATCCAAGACTGTGATTCTGCCTGATGCTTCTTATGTGGCTCTCTGTGTTTCTTCTCATAAAGAGATGGCTGAAAATAAAAATAAACTCGTGAGGACTTTATAACCAGAGCCAGGGAGGAAGAGCTCTCAGCCAGCTTGGCTCTGACCAGGCTATGCCAAGCTCTTCCAGTTTGGCGACTGGGATTTGGAAAGGGAAGATTGCCCATCCAGGTTTTCCTCCCCCCCGCCTCCCCCCCTTTTTCTTTTCCTTGTTGTTTTGCAAGCCCTGAAAGGAATAGACTCAATGTTATTCTAACTTTAAATGGAAGGAAGGGGGGAGGCGTTGAGAGCAGAGGAGGAAAATCCATTTGCTGCAGTACTGTCAGCCCCTTAGTTTTCCTTCAAGTCTGACAGGCGCAGGATTAAAGGTTTGGTTACAATGGCCTGACAGTACACATTAACAGCCCTGAATGTCTTAACAACCCGGCGACTGGAGATGCATTCAGAAGAGTCTGTGAACTGCTTTTCCCCTTTACAGCTCCTGCTAGACCATGTTGTCCAGCGAAATCTTTTGTGGTTAAAAATGTATAGACTTTTCTTTCCAATTCCTAAGCATGGACGTACACACACCCAAAACTCTCTGCTGTCCTCCCGTAGGTTTTATGCCTAGTTCTCCTTAACCATTCTATTTGTGAAAAGTCTCCTGCTCTGACTGCACAGCGAGTTTGTCTCCCCTTTTTATTTTAGCTGGACTTTCACCTAGTGTGAATGAGCAAGAGCTCACTTGCATGGGTGGAGTTATTCCAGCTGAGGGGCTGGACGTGCAAAAATAAGGGGTTTTTTCCTCTAAAAAAAGGAAAAAGAGCCTCTGATCACACAAAATCCCTGTATTGATTGGCTACATTTGCATCATAAAATGGAATTCACCAACCACGGCGTTTGCGTGGATCGAGAACTGATGGGCAGCGATTGTAATAACTGGGGTGTGTTGGTATTCGCAGTGCGTAGTAATTAAGTTTACACCGGGCTAGTTCCAGGCACTGGCAGGATGAGGGGTATGTTTCCACTCCTTCAGTCTCCAGGCTGCAAACCCCAGTGAACTTACTGTGTCTGGGGGCAGGGCAGGAGGAGGAGAGCTGTTGATAAAATCCAGCAAGAGTCCCTGGAAAGGGCTTGGGCCGGACTCCTCCTGTCAGAATGGATCCCAGATCCCTGCGTCTCGGTCAGAAACTCCCATCAGGGCTCTCACTGTGTGCTCGGCCGGGAAGGTGCTGCTGCCTTGCTGACTAGCTGGGTGCAGCGTTGCTGGCAGCTGGTTGTGCGTAACCCCAGCAAGTTTGGCTTGTGTATCCTGACTTCGTGTGACAGGGACCTGTGCTTTAAAAGCAGAAAGGCTTCGGTTTGGTCGTTGTTGCCATATCAAAACTGCTGGGGTTGCTGGTAGTTCTGTGGTGGCACCTAGGGAGCTTAGGCGGTGTGATGGCCCTTTCTTCAGGCGGGGAACATGTGCCTGTGGAAAGAGAAGGCAGACAAAAGTCTCCCGGTCTGTGATGGATGGAGCGTAGGTAGCATCCAGGAAGAGTGCTGAGCCCAGGGAATGTCTGCATGATCTTTTCTAGAGGGTCCTTTCATACTATCTGTTAAAGATGATGGGTGTGGAAGTGGGCAGTCCCCCAGGGGAGCGAGGGGTGGGTGCTGTAGAAGAGAAATCAATCCCTGAGGCGTTGGAGTGGCTGCATAGTCTGGGTGATCTCCGTGTCAGTAGAGAGGGGAGATAATCTGAGGGGAAAGCTGATTAAGAGAAGTGAGGAGAGTGATCTGTGAAAGGGGAGGGAGGAAGGGGAATAAATGAGAACTAATTTAGCACAAAATCAAGATGTCAAGAACAAAATTAATCAGGACACAAGGTTAATTAATTAATACATCCTTAAACCATCACAGCTACATCAACACCACTGGCATTAATCAAAGCACTAAGACTACTGAAGAAAAGTGCTGAGTTGTTCCTAAACCTCTGTCAGATGCCTGGAAAAGGGGATGGGGGAAACAACCCAGCTGATACTACCTGCATGTGGTGGGGAGAATGGCAAGCCTGAAAGGTTAAACCCACGCGTTAGGATGTATTGTAGAAGTACAAAGTGGGCAAAAAAGGTGGTCTGGGAATAGCAGGGCATTTCTTAGGCAGTGGTAGCCTTAAAGCAAGTGACTTAAGGGCTAACGAGGCCCTAGGAGATGCTGTTGACGTGAGATCCGTACAGAACGTTGGCAGCAGTCTCAGTAAAGAGGTGACAAGTGACGAAAGAAGCATATCCTACCTCTCCCAGCAACCGCTGTTTTGCCCAGAAACTGTCCCTCTGACAGCGCTCCTTAGCTGGCAGCTGCTGTAGGCTGACATCGCTTAGGGAGCACACCCAGCAGCGTCTCTGCTAGAAGGATTGAGGGGTGACACCCGGCAGAGAAGCAGCGTCAGGCATTAGGACACAGTCCGACTGGTGGTTGCTGCTTCTGTTTGCCAAAATGGTTTTGAAAATGGAAACCTGATTTGCAAGCTGATGGAGACTGCTCCTTAAGGGCACAGGAGCTTCACAGTGCAGCTCTGTCAAGTGCCAATCGCCTCGTTGCCCCTTTCCTGCTGCCAGAGACGCAACTCCCCCAGATTTAACCACCTATTTTGGTATCGGCCAAAGCACCTTCTGCTGCTGTCTGTGTAGCTGGTGACTGCACACGAGGTGAGTGCAGCCAGCTTAGACCAAACACCTCGCCTCCACGCAGCTGAGGCCGCAGGAGCTGGCTCTCACTCTGGGATGTCCCACGTGGCACTTGACCAACGAGGCATGGACAGATACCAGACTGGAGGTTTGTCATCGCTCCGAGTGTGTCCGTAGGGTTCCCGAGGGATCGGGGCTGGTAGACCTGGTGCTGTACAGTAATTCCTTCAACAACCTGGAAAAGGACAGTAAGTGTTCTGGAGAGCTGAGGCAAATCGTAGAGGGGCAGGAGTGTCGAGCGGTCAGTTTTTAGTGAAAGCATTAAACCCCATTACTACCAAGGTGCTTGCTGTGGCGGGAGTTGGAGGAACTGGGAGTGAAATATGAGTGAATGGGAGTGGGAAGCATTATCCATCTGAATAAATTAGAAATTGAAGATCGCAGAAAAATCGATGAAGGAAGCAGAAGAACAGTGAAGGAAATCCATGGCTAGTAATGTTAAAGAGGGACTGATTTTTACCAGTGTTTGAAATTATCAATAGTTTTGACATCATCTTGTTTGGGATGGTGATACGCCGAAACCAGAGGCATTCAGTCAGTATGTGTGTCCTATATTTGGAAAAATTGAGGTGGTGTATCCCTGTTGTGGGATGCTAATGGTGCAAACCTCTCCACCGCAAGCACAGAAAAGTGTGGACAGCCCATGGGAAGAGAGGGGAAATAAGAACAGTGCTCCTTTATGGGGGTGGCACTTCTGAAGAGCCGCTGCCTCAACGTTGGGTGAAGAGGCATAGATATGTATATACGAACTTTTCTTTCTCCCCTCATCGCTGTAAATTGTTAACTCAAGACAGGAGGTTTTCCTGTGCTCTGGTTCTGCCACAGCCATTGGTCTCGAAGCAGGCATCGACGTGGGGTGGTCCCCTGACCTGGGCTGAGCAGCAGGTCAAGCTAAAGCATCACAAAGGCCTTAAAATCTATGAATTAGTGCAGTTCTTTAGGAGTCAGTGCCCCCGTTTTATAGCGATCTGGTGAGGGGCCTTGAAAGGGTGACAAGGTAATTTCCATACAGTTTAAGTACATCCTCCCTGGAGTCTTGGGCGAGGGGAGATTTGACCCAGAGGAATTCCGTGAAGCTCTGTAAGATTTGCCCATTGGAGTCTGGTATGGTGTGTACTGAACCAGCAAACACCCGCACTTCAGAGAAAGGATAAAAAGAGTAAAAGCAACTCTTTAATGCGTCAGCACTGATTCATGTGGAGAGGGCGGGTGGGGGTAGAAGCCAGTTCTCTGACCACTGCAGGTGATCGGCTTGAGAGGTGTCAGTACCTCTCCCGTGTTCGTGTGCAGGCTGCAAGCATTTATTAATGGTCATAAAATATCCTGCCTGTTTTTTAAATCCAACCAGCGATGTTTGACTTGACCACCATAAAATTTGCCTCAAAACCACCACAAAAGGTTTGAATTACTCCTGGTGGCAATAAAAGCATTCTTTTGGCTAATGCTTTGCTTTAGTGTTAGCTTTTATTTTTCTCAGCCCCCCTTCCCACCAGCAAGACATAAACAATGAGGTCCAAGTTGTCGTCCCCCACCCCCTCACACCTACATTAATAAGATCCAGGAACCAGCAAAATGAACGAAACAGGAGCAGAATAATCACAGCTTGCCTAGAGAGAGCCTCTCTTCTTTGTAACTCAGAGGGCTGCAGTCGTGAAAATGCTGATCTGAAAAAAAAATTACATCTATTTGCACACATATACATATATAATACATGTATTTTAATATATTTATTTATATATATAAATAGATAAATATATATAATATATATATGTAAA
>NW_010409152.1:0-8888 GCF_000710305.1 Buceros rhinoceros silvestris
CATCTAGTCCAACTCCCTGCCATAGGCAGGGATATCTTCCACTACACCAGGCTGCACAAAGCCACACCCAACCTGACCTTGAATGCTTCCGGGGATGAGGCAGCAACAACTTCTTTGGGCAACCTGTTCCAGTGTCTTTCCAACCTCATTGTAAAAAGTATCCTCCTTCTGTCCAATCTAAACCTACCCTTTTGAAGTTTAAAACCGTTACCTCTTCTCCTGTCTCTACAGGCCTTGTTAAAAGCTCCTCTCCATCTTTCTCATAAGCCCCCTCTATATAAAATGAGAGACTGTCATAAGGTCTCCCTTGAGACTTCTCTTCTGCAAGCTGAAAAACCTCAACTCTCTCAGCCTTTTTCATAAGAGGGGTGTTCCAGTCCCCTAAGCATTTTTGTGGCCCTCCTCTGGACCTGCTCCAGCAAGTCCATGTCTTTCTTGTTCTGGGAACCCCAGAGAGGAACACAGCACTCCAGATGGGATCTCAAAAGAGTGGAGTAGTAGATAGGGAGAATCACCTCTAACCATTTTTGTAGCCTTCTTTTGGAACTGCTCCAACAGGCCCATGTCTTTGTTTTGCTGAGGACTCCAGATCTGGATGCAGTACTCCATCTGGGGTCTTGCTAGAGCAGAGTAGAGGGCACCTCCCTCGACTTCCTGGTACACTTCTTTTTTTGCAGACCATGTTACAGTTGGCTTGCTGGGTTGCCAGCACACAATGCCAGCTCATGTCCAGCTTTTCATTCACCAGCATCTCCAGGTCCTTCTCCATAGGGCTGTGCTCAATCCATTCATCACCCAACTATCTGACTCTGTTTGATGCTGGTTTGTTTTTTCTAGTTGTGGGAAAGTTAAGCTGAGTGTTTTATTGGTTTTTAACTGTATTTGGAGAAACATACACTTTCAAAACCAGCTGTGACATAGTTATCTAGTAAAATAAGTAAAAACTTATTTTGAAATGAATACTTCTTCTTTTTGCACACAGTAAGGCATTTTTCCTAGCATAAATCTTAACCCTAGAACGTTTCACAGCTGGGTTTAGTATTAGCTACCACAATTTCAAAATACTCTGTGCATGTTAGGACGTCGTTATTCAGGTATTCAGAGCCATAGTATCTTCATATGTAGTGGTTTTAAGAGTTGGTTTCATCCTTCCACAGCTTGATATTATTAAGTTTAGCTCTTTTATTGGAAGTGCTATAAGTAAGTCCATTCTCTGGATTCATAGAGCATGGATTAGTAGGTCAGAATACTTATCAATGTACTATTACTTCTTTAAGCAGTAGTAATTTTCAGTGTCATCAGGTTTGTCATGTGTCTTGAAAAGCCAGTTGCAATAGTTTGTTTTTTTTTTTTTTACAAACCAAATACAAACCAACCCACAGGTTATGTAGAAAGAGGATATTGTGATATTTCTCCAAAATGATCAAAATAACTTATTTTGCTTTACCAAGCCTGTTATATGTTCTCCCTCAAGACAGAGAGGGTTCCTCCAAATGTTGAATAAAATGTGTTAGTGATGGCATGTCTTAACAAGCCCAGTCAGGTTTACGGGGATGACAAGCAAGAGCGGAACAATATTGAAGATCATTTCTTCTCTTGAACTTCTTTTCCAGTCCATAATTATCCTCACCAAGTTCAATAAAGATAAAAAAATAATTCCTGCAGGATATGAATTTGAAACCCATGAGTCTGAATATTTGGATGGCTCACATATGATCTGTCACGTGGTGTTTATTGGCCTCTGGTTATAATGAGTTTCAGATGACTGATTGTATTCCTATTTTCAGGGCAAATTATTTTGTCTTTATCTCTTCTCCAAAGTATTTTTATTATGTGTCAGGTGTATGGACTCTGTGGAAACTATAATTCCACTTTTGATAAGTTTTGCACCATAAATTGATTATTTTCTTTCATTCCTCTTGCACTGGTTTAGTGTGCTGGACTTCTTGTTTCTTTAGACTCTTGTTCCTGCAGAACTCAAAGCAAATGGAAACTTCCTTACCACTGCTGGCTACTCAGCTCTTTCAGGACTCATGGTGTACCCAAGTAAATCTGTCACACGCATGAATTTACATGCATGTAAATTGCATGTAACTGCATTTAAACATATATTTTTAGTTATTACAAAGATTTATTTATGGCTGATTGTTTTCAGGAAGGGGTACAGGAGAGAGAGAAGGACTAGCAGAGGACAGCTGTTTAGAAGAATGACAATGTGTGTTTAATGTGTCTTTTCTGAAGGAAACAAACAAAGCTTAGATATTCCCATTCAGGGATGATGAATAGATAAATGCAAGAGGTTCTAGCAAGTGTTTTCCTTAGGGCTTACAGTGAAGCAATAATAGAACTTCCTCAGACTTAATAAAAATGAAACAAAAAACCCCAAATCATCCTAATGAAATCATAATAGATCCCATCTGTAAATCATTGTACTCTTCTTCTGCCACAAGCATCTCTATGATGCCCAGTTTCATTGATACGAATTAAATGCTGGTGTAACTCCCAATGAATGGCGTGGCAATGATCTGTTTATTCGTTCATGTGGTTTCAAGAGAGAGGAGTTTCTAGTACTAATCTCCCAGTTGCAGTCACTCAATTTTCTTCAGGGGTCTTGACGAACTTTGTAGATAATAAGAAACTGAAAAATGTTTGTGCATTGTTGTGGGGTAACACAACATCTACCTAAAAGTTATGAAAGACAACTTGTGAGACCAGCTGGAGTCAGGCAGGATGCCCTTCACCATCCAGCTCCAGATGACAGTTTGTGAGCAGCAAAATGGAGCCCTAAATCTCCACGGCTGTAATGGGAATATAACAACTCACCTGTCATGTAGATACCTACATGAGCATCTACAATTAAGTCTGTTAATTTGGAGCTGAACATACATGACACTTTTTTCTTCTTGAATTGAACTAGAGATTTTTAAAAGCAAGAATAAAAATTGAACTGGTAAAATACAGCGCATTAACAGTAAGAATGTGGTATCTCTGTTCCAAGGGTACAATGCTGTGCAAGGGGCATGTAGTTTATTTTACTTAGAGTGTGATTAACAGAGTATAATCTGCAGACTGCACCTCTGGTAGCCCAGACTGCAGACCAATACCATCTTGAAGGGAGAATTTGAAAACATCTTGCAAAGGATTACAATTGCTCAGCTCCTTTGTATGGATCTGGAGGGGAATTCTTTCCCATGTGTCTCCTTTGCTATCTCCTGCCTACCTCAAGCCCTGTTGATTTGCTCTGGAAAACAAAGAAAACAATTTAGCAACAGCCTTTGTACCTACCTCTCATCACACTGCATAAGTGTGCAGATGAATTACTATGTTCCTCATGCTGTTTAGTGAAATTTTTGATTAATCAAAACCTCACAATAATTCAAACTAGGATCTCAACAGAGATTTTTTTTTCAATGGCTGAAGGAAATGGATGAAAAGGCAGTGGGTTGCAGCAACTTGCATTGTCAGCTGAGAAAATGACAAGAAACTACAGTTCTTTGACTAAGAAGCTGCTTAACTTCTAATTGAACTGCAGAAGTTCTTTGAAGTCAAATTTTTCTCTTCCCCTCCCCCCCCCTTTTTTTTCTTCAGGTAGAAGATAGAGCCACAGGAAATCCTCTAAGAAGGAATTACTTTTGCAAAGTCCTTCAACAAAGTATACAGAGGCATTAAATGCTTTATTATATGTGAGACTTCAGAGTTGGTTTATAGTTGCAGTGTGTCAGTATTAATTCTAGTTTAGAAATTAATACTTCAGAATCAAAATCATGTTTGTTGTCTACCAGTCCTCGGGAATTCATCTCTTACGAGTTTTGTTTTTCTTGTGAGGCTCTGAATTATATGTTAGTTAGTGCTGGCTGGAAAAGCATTTTATTTGAATTTTTTTCTAATAGCATATGAGATTGAGTCAAAAGCTAAGCTGGAAAGCTCACCACTGAACTGTGCAATCTGTGCCTGCTGCAGATAAGGCAGGGTATTTCAGCAGCACTGGGAAGGTGTAAATGCTAATAACTATTCCAACTCTAACATGTTCTTTCTGCCCAGACTAATGAAACAGATAAAAAGGGCTGTATTTAACTGTCTGCACAGAAACATCCAGCAATGCCTGGATTGTGTAGAATATCAGAGACATTTGCATTGGAGGTACCAAACATGCACGGGCCTTCTGAAAGACCCAAGCCATGCTGGAGTGCAGATAAGATAACTAGTGCATCTCAGAGAGGCCCAGGTACCTTAGATGGGCAACTGAACCAATCTCTAAGGAACATACCCAGTACCACCATCAAGCTTAAAAGGTGTTAAGCGCCCTGTTGTCTACTGAACATCAGCAACTATGTATGAGGAGACTCTTAAACTGTGGGAAACATGACATAGCAAAACTTAATGAAGACATTAAGGATGAAGTGGAGCTGCACATTTGGTGCAAACTACATTGTATCATACCACCTCAAGCTTCCCACAGGTTTAAGGAATACGCACAAGTCAATAGTATGGTGATAGATGTGCTTTGACTTGGTAAATTGCAACAACTTGATTATATGTTTTGGTCTCCACCTGTTGCTGGTGATCTTACAAGTTTTATCAATAGAGACCATTTATACTTGTTTCAACATCACTTTTTTCACGTAAGTTTTAAATATATATTGCAGATGTTAATTTGGTGCACTGTGTCCCCATAATATGTTATTAATCTAATCTTTCTTTTCATATTGCAGAGACAAAGTATTAGAATGGCATAAAATATGGCCCAGTTCTACTACAAAAGAAGTGTCAATGCTCCCTACAGAGATCGTATCCCTCTTCGTATTGTACGGGCAGAATCTGAACTGTCTCATTCAGAGAAAGCCTATTTGAACGCCGTGGAGAAAGGAGATTATGCCAGTGTAAAGAAAGCTTTGGAGGAAGCAGAAATTTATTTCAAGATCAATATTAATTGCATTGATCCTCTGGGAAGAACTGCACTCCTTATTGCAATTGAAAATGAGAACCTTGAGCTCATTGAGCTGCTCTTAAGTTTTAATGTGTATGTGGGAGATGCTCTGTTGCATGCCATCCGAAAGGAGGTGGTTGGTGCTGTGGAGCTGTTGTTAAACCACAAGAAGCCCAGTGGGGAGAAACAGGTATGTGCAGGATTTTATTTAGGTTTGTAGTCTGCTGTGATGAAAGGGGAAGAATTGTGCAAAGGGAGTAAGGAAAACGAAAAACAAAGCCAATAACATCCCCCCTTGCACACAAGTATTTAAAATCAGAAAATCATTGACTTTGATGCTGTATACATTGTCTTTATTTGTGTTTAGACATGACGGAGTCATAGAATGGTTTGGATCAGAAAGAACCTTTACAGATCATCTAGTCCAACTCCCTGCCATAGGCAGGGTCACCTTACACTAGACCAGGTTGCACAAAGCCCCATCTAACCTAACCTTGAACACTTCTAGGGAAGTGTTTCTCATAAGCCCCCTCTATATAATGAAACACTGTCATAAGGTCTACCTGGAGCCTTCTCCTCTGCAGGCTGAACAAACCCAACTCTTTCAGACTTTCTTCATAGGAGAAGTGTTCCAGGCCCCTGAGCACTTTTGTGGCCCTCCTCTGGACTTGCCTCAGCAAGTCCATATCTTTCTTGTGCTGGAAACCCCAGAACTGGATACAGTACTCTAGGTGGGATCTCACCAGAGTAGAGTAAAGGAGAGAATCACCTCCGCTGGCCTGCTGGCTGCTTTTTCTGCAGCCCAGGATGTGCTTGGCTTTATGCCATGCCAGCTCATGTCATCCACCAGTATCCTCAAGTCCTTCTCATCAGGACTGCTCTCAATTCCTTAATCCCCCACACTGTATTGGTATTGGGAATTGCCCCAACCCAGATGCAGTACCTTTCATTTGGCTTTGTTGAACATCATGAGGTTCACATGTGCCCACTTTTCAAGCCTGTCAAGGTCATCTCTGTCATTCAATTAAATTCACACAGGTCCACAAGGCGTATCAGTTTAATGTAGTTAAGTCACATGAAATCTAACTTCCAATAAAAAAGGGTAAAAACATCCTCCATCCTTCTTAACCCCCAGTCTGAATAACAAGGTTTTCTATTTAGAGCTGTTATTTAGACTTGTTAACTGCCTTCTCTCTACAGCCAGAATTGGGCTTGCATTTAAGAAATCATGCACAAAAACCCCTTCTTGGAAGACTGTGCAGGAAGAAAAGTCAAACTTCTTCAAGTCAGAGCTTTGTGTCCATTAAAAACTCACTCAGTAAAATCTAGAAGTTGTTAAAACAGGTGTTGTTTGCAAGACCTCTGACATAGTAACATTATTCCTGCAGGTATTAGTGGAAAATCCTTAATAATTCAAAGATGCAGATCATTCCAAAGAGAATAGTAGTGGTGACATATGGTCCATTTGAATTAATTATGAAACTCCCTTTAAAGTCAATGAAGGTTTCAGCCCCTCCATGTGGAAGTCACTATCTCCCAACTCAGCAGGGCAGCGCTGGGGAACATGATCCAATTGATCAGGACTTCAGCCCTGTCTTCAGTAGTTATCCATCCTATCAAGTACAGCTACTCCTTGTCTTCTCTCAAAGGAAAAAAAATTAATTACATACAGTCCCATTTATGATAAATGTGGTATCTATTCTGCCTCCCCTTGTACTGCCATGAGAGATCTCTAGGAGGTGGGTAGCCTCTTGCATATCCTTCTCATTTTAAGAAACTAGTGGAGACAGGATAACAGAGATCATAAATTCTGATATTCCTAGGACACTTCCAGGAAGAAAAACCTTAAAAATAGTTATAATATTGTATTATATTTTCATCTATTTAAATTTTGGTATATTAGGTACTGTATTGTATTTCAGTGAATAGTGTGTTGAAATGATTATAGCCCTTACACAGATAATGCATACGATATACTTTAATTACAGTATAATATACTTGCTATGTATAGAATTGCAGATAATAGGTAGGGAGTGTAGTTTTTGCTGATCAAATAATATGAATTCCATGCTTTTTTGTTATGGAAAGAGAAATACAGTAAGTCTTTGTAGAAATATGTGTGTCTGCCTTCTCTTCTAGACAGTAAAAAGAGAGCTCCTTTATAATAACAACAGATTTATGTCAGAGTGGAAGAAAATTAGATTCACTTTTTGTTTGGGCCATTCCATTATTTCTCTGCTGATAGTGCAGATAAGAATACAATGTATGGGAATTTCTCGATGCACTGTACCAGTGCACAGTCCTGTGCCAAGCCAGTTAAACCACCTGTGTCTCCGTTCTCCAGCCTCTGTAGTGGAAGCTGTCATTTGCTGAGTGGAATTCATCTAACTTGATGGTAGCCATCCAGAGCTGTGTCTTATCTCTGATCCAGCTACCCTTATCGAAGAAGAAAAATGGAGATCCCTGGAGAGCAACCCATGCTGTCTTTCTCAATTATCATAGAATCAAAATCATCTGGTTGGAAGAGACCTTTAAGATCATTGAGTCCAACCATTGATTAAGTTGGCATAAACCACTTGTTGGACTAGCTAGAGAAAGAGTCTACAAATTTACCTTAGGTGCCTAAATTTCAGGCTGTTCTTTACATTTTCGGGACTACTTTTTGGTATGTGCCACAGCTACAGTGATGGAAATATCTGAATACAAATAGTCAAACTTGGTTTAGGTGAGCTTCATGCTATAGCAGTCAAAAGACAGGCTTACTTTTTGTTTGAATACCTCGGTTAAATTAGCCACAAACTGCCTTGCTCCAAACCAGAGGTTAGCTCTGTGGGCTGGAGCTTAAGTGCAGTCTTTCAGTGCCAGACTGCACTGCTGGCTGGTATGAAGAGCACTGCTTCTCCTTCTTTTCCTTGGTTTCCCTGGCCGCACTTGCTGAGTGTCTTCCCATTACTGTAAAGCATCAAGAATAATCATGAATGATTTGAACAGACATCTCCTTTTGTGTCTTTACAAGGCTAGGCTTGCCCATTGCAAATGCAAATATCGCTTGCAAGCCAGTGCCTGCAAAACATTGCCTTTAACAAATGGATAATTTCCATCCACATGCCATAGTTTGCACTGGAGACCCCATCAACCTTTAAGCTTCTATGGGTGTCATACGTTGGTTCATTTTTAGGAACAGGTTGTGATGAAGAAAATGTAAATGCAGATTACATTTTTGCAGTAATGCTGCAATGAAGCAGATAAAACTGTGTGTATTTAATATAATCAAAAGTACCTGTGGCTGAAAAATCATGACAGTAGGCTAAAGATGTAAAATATGGATGCTCAAAATTACATACTGAAGTCTTTATTTTCAGTGTTTGGACAGAAAGATACATTTTTTCCCTGGAGAAACAACTTTCATTTGGAACTCTCAAACTACAACTTGGCTTTTTTTTGTTACTTCTATTTGTAAACATTTGGCACATTGTTTAGATGGTGATTCATTTTCAGACTCTGTGCTTTTAATAATGATATTTTGCCTGTTTGGTTTTCCTTTTTTTATATAAAGCTGGTAATGTGTAGTAAAATCGTGGCCCCTTGGTTAGTGGCAGTTTTGCTTTTGATTCAGTGAGGTCAAGATTTCACCATTTTGCTGGGGGTTTTTTGCCCCTGTTCAAAAGTTATTCACAGAGAAGACAGATAATAAGGAATAAGAAAAATGCATGTGCTAAATACTGCCAAGCTCAGGAAACTGTTTAGATTCCCAAATAATCATTAGTGATGAAAACTATGAACATTCAAATGCAGAAAAAAACCCACTGTGACTCCTGAGTTACAAGTAAATCAGTTAGTTCTCACTGTTTTTTAAATATGCACAAAATAATATGGTATGTATGATGCAGAGCTAATTTCAGCTTCACCGTCATTCAATAATGCTACAGTAATTACAGTACATATAATAATTCTTACAATA
>NW_010409153.1:0-2539 GCF_000710305.1 Buceros rhinoceros silvestris
TCGAGCTTGCAAACTGCACGTGGGCTTGCCCAGTAGAAACATCTGAAAACTGAATAATAGGTTTACTTCCCACCTACTGTTTCCTAAAGAATATTTAAGGACTTTTCTTTCTTTCCTGTTTATTTGTAAATGAATGGGCCTATCACAAAAAGAAATGTCTTACCATCGAAGGACAGGGGCATTTATTGATAGATATTTCTCACGAACAGGACTTTTTTCTAAATAATTTATTGCTGCTAAAATAAGCTATAGAAAATAAGAAATGCTTTTTTTATTTTTTAAATGCACAGTTAAATACTTAAGTCCTAAATAACTGAAGGAGTTTCTACTATAAACGGAAAGAGCCTGAAAACAACTTTAAAGGGGCTTTATGAGTGAAGAAGGAAATACCCTTTGCACTAGCCACCCTGACTACACTCTCGTTAGGAGAAAAGTCATGTAGCACATTACTTACCTCTGCTTGAATAATTTACTACATATGCTTTCCCATCAGGATGGTGGTAGCTTAAACAATTTATTTTAGCTCTTTACTCTTGTTCTCTATATATTCTGGTTCTCTCTAATGTTTCATGCCAAACTGCTGTGCTAAAAAGATGTCAAATATGTTAAAGACGTAAATTTTTAATTAAAATATTAGAATGAATATATTGGTGTTCTTTTTTTATTAATAGCAGATTGTTGGCCAGCTAGCAGCAAAGGTATTTATTCGGAAGGCATGTGTTATGTGGAGTAACACGGCGAGTAGGACAGTGGTTCTGTTGGCAACCTGCTTCACTTCTGCTGTGGTATGGGAGCAGTGGGCACATCCTCTCCTGGTGCAAACCGGCTTTGCCCTGCCAGCAGCAGCCCTGCAATCAGAGCTATCGATATGAGCACAGCTGGTGTGAGCAGAAGGAAATCGCTCCCGGGACGAACTAATTTAGGGTTGTTATCTGTGGTCAGAAGAAAACAAGGTAATGACACATTCTGCATGCCAGCATTTTTCTAGGGTTGAACTAAGAGCTTAATTCCATAGAAGTTATTTTTCTTTTAACTTTTTAACAGTTTAAGTGGCTAAACAAGGAAAGAAAAGTCATGAGTTTGGTCACAATAGTATCAGAGACAATTACAATAAAAGAGGCGTTACTGATACAACCTAGGCTACTCTCATAATTTTATTCCCTCTTCTTCCTCTTTATCAGTGTGTTTTATGTAAACCCGACACATTTCTATATGTGAAACAGATGCAAAATGAAGCAGTTTTGTCTTCAGTGATGACTATGCTTTTTCAGTCATGAACGTGATTTATGGAAATATTCTTTGCAGTGAAAAATGTATTTTAAAATGCAAGCCACGTTAATTATAAATCTAACATACAATTTCTTTTGATACTTTAGGGAATGTGGGCAAGTAAATTTTTAATGCAAATAAACAGTTTCTTCAAAAATCAGTATTCATTAAATGTTCAGATGAAACCAGCACGAGACTTCTCAGTGAAACTACAAGAGAATTCAATTAGACGTTGAGAAAATTAGCTCTCTTTGTAGAAAAACATTATGTCTCGGATTTCTATCTGCTATGGTGTATTTGGCACTCCTGGGGCCAACCAGGAGCTGTGAAAAGCTCTTGATGTTGGCTCCTTAGCTGATCAGCCAGCTCAGGGTTGATCTCAGTTTACTGTGGAATAAACTCTATCAGAAGAGTTGCGCGGAGGTATAGGAACTGTCTGAGAGTGAGTGGTGTCACCAGTAGAGACCAGGAGGATTTGCTTGGTCAGCAGCTGGAGAGAATGTGTTTCTCCTGGACAATGCCAAACTATACAATATCCATAGCCCTGCCAACTATGACGACTTTATCACATCTCTTAAAAGGCTTAAGGTTTTCCTTCACACCTCAGCCCTGGAAGCAAGTACAAATCTCAGCTTCCATTTTTTTTTAATAGTGGATTTCTAGGCCTTGTGATTACAAAGAGAAGCTTGGAAATGTCAACCCTAGAGGCTGAACACCCAGAAAGTAAATAAAACAGTCATATTTTTCTTAAATATCACTTTAAAGCCAGTCTCATGACTTTGGGGTCTCACTCATGATTTCTGGCGGTGTAGATCCGGCTGTACTGAATACCAAGAAGTTAATTCAGCTTTATGGAATTAATCCCTCCTGACAGAAGGTCTCTGCGGTCTGTGGTGCTCTCGTGGTCTGTGGTGAACTGCTGCTTCTCTCTTCTCCCTATTTCCACCTGCTCTTTCTCATTAAAAGACAGCTGAAAAACTTGACATGCCTTCGCTGTATTCCTATTGCTTACAAGCAATTACAGAGCACTCAGCATTACTCAACAGCATCGTGGGCATTGAAATCTCATGTTCATCTTCTCCCTACCCCGTCAGATGTCTGTGGGCTGTTCTCTCAACTTGTGTTTCATGCAGTGAAGTATTTTTACGGTATCTGTCTCAAGATCATTTCCAATGTCAGTACGGTGACATTAAAATTGTTCATTAAAATGTAAAAGGAAGTGACTTTTGCCCAGTCTTTTAAGAAAAAGCAGTGGCGGGGGGAGGGGGGT
>NW_010409154.1:0-2921 GCF_000710305.1 Buceros rhinoceros silvestris
TATATTTGGGGACAGCCGGGTCTCTTTATCTGTCCTGTGAGGGCTTTCTGCAGCCGCAGGTGGGGGAGCACCGCAGGCTGTAACCGCCACTGCCACCCCACCCGCTCCGGCTGAACGGGTGCGGTGCGGTGTGCTGTGCTGTGCTGTGCTGTGCTGTGCTGTGCTGGCTGCTGGGCGTCTCCGCAGATGTTTGGCTTAGCAACAGGCCTGGCTTCAGTGTTTTCTGTTACCGTTAATCGTTCCTGCTGGCGCTGGGTGCTGTAAAAACTTCGTACAAACTCTGATACCTGGTCAGCTCCCGTGGGCTCAAACTCCCAAACCCTGTTTCGAGTGACCTGACCCAGTGGCACGGGCTGCAGTGGAAACCAGGCAGCATTACCCGTGAGTGAGAAAACTGAGTAGGGACTGCAGCAAAGTCAGGAGAGGCTTGGATCTCTTCTTTCCATCTAACAGTATTTTTTTGTGTGTAAAGTTGTAGTAAACATCCCTGAAAAGCTTAGTTCCTGGAATAAGTCATGCCTTTAGTGTGAAAATAACGGCGTGTGTGATGAAAAAGAAACCTCCAGTAGTTTAAATAGTATTACATGTGGGGGGAAAAAAGCATTTCTAGTATTTCTTACCGTATTCTACTAGTAGTTAAACCAATAACCAGATTTTTCGGAACGTTCCTCATCTATTTTCTGCAGTACTTACTCTAAAAATAAGTCATCATTCAGGATGCTGAATCAGACATAAATAAGCACATTTCTTATCTCACCTGTGTGTCATCAGCTCGTGTATGTGATTTTTCTGATTGCTTTAGTAGCAATAAGATTCTATGTGGAAAATCAATTTTCATAGTAAAACCATAAAATGTTAATAATAGAAATGCACATTCTCAAAGTAATTTAGATGTACGTGATTATGATCAGTCAGCTGGTGTATTACTGGCAGAGGAGAAAGACATGTCTTAAGGGGAGTTGTGAAATTCAGAGACATGGAATTAAAGCACAGGAGCTTCCTTATTGCACTGGAGTACTTAACAAAAAAAAAAAACAAAACCCACAACCAAACACTTCACAGGTGTTCTTGCCTTCGTGCTGGTAGATTGGTCTAGAATGGCTTTTAGCTATTTTTCCACAAGAATAAGCTCTAACTTGCCCTCACCCTTGAAAGGGCACTGTGGCGGTTAGTACAAGAGGGCAGGGATTCAAGCCTATTGCTTTTCCCCTTTTCCTTTTCACAGATGTCGAGGATGATTTTTCCCAGGTGGGGTTTTTGTGCAGCAAAGTCTGATGCTACGTGACTGGCTGCTGCCCTCCCGAGAGGCTGGGCTGTGCTGCAGCTTGAGAGCGCAGGGTTGGCTTGTCTGTAGCAGAGCTGGACACCTCAGCACAGCCCGGTTACACGGGCCGGTTTGGATCCTTGGGTTGAGCGTTACCTTTCATGGACTTCATCTGAACTGATAACTGCCGGTTGATCGTTCCTGAAAATTGGAACTCCTTGGTAGCATTCCTGAAAAATCATTCAGTATCGTTCAGCGTTCGTGCTCAGAGTGCGATTCATGTGCCAGACACGAATCTGTACTGCACCAGCAGAGGCAAG
The DNA here is from genome assembly GCF_000710305.1 of Buceros rhinoceros silvestris. NCBI lineage: Eukaryota > Metazoa > Chordata > Aves > Bucerotiformes > Bucerotidae > Buceros > Buceros rhinoceros. Next base: position 1,585 of record NW_010409154.1, read on the forward strand.
CACCCACTTTTATTGGCCCCTTGAAGCCAGCCAAGCGTGGGCTGTCTTTGTGCTTGGCTGTGAACCCAGAGCAGAGACAGGAATACTTACTTCCCTAGGGGTGTCTTCTGGGGTGTCAATTTTCATTTATCTTCCTTTTCTTACCACTGAGAATAAAAGAAGAAAGGTGAGTAATATACTTGCTGATTAATTAGACTCTTTTCAAAACTGTGTTCTAGAAAAGTATTGGGTTAATGACCCTGTGAGAACAAATTTAAATAAAGATTGGAGTAATTGAAACATGATTGACTTCCTCAGAAATTTTGTGAGAACATTCTCTATTCTCCTTGTTTTTCAGTTGAGAAAGCTTTTTAGGCACTTGGAAGTGATTCAGTGAATGGTATGGATCCCAGCTGAGAAATCAGGAAGATGGGCATGCCGTGGGGGAGAGAACAGATGATTCTGCCCGAGCCCAACAGCCGCACACAGGAAGGTTCCTCTCGCATGTTATTGTCCAATGCACCTTAGTCACAAAAGCAGCAGTTTCCAGCCTGTGCTGAGTGTGGAAGCTCGTGCCATGTACAGCTTCCTGCAATGCTGGAGATCTCAGGGAAGGTTAGGGGCCTTGTTTTAATCTGGAGGGGTGAGTCTTGTGTTTGACTACCCTCTCGCTTCACTCTGTGACCTGTGCAGCGTGCGGGCAGCTCCTGCATCAGTACAGGGGATCTGCACACAACTTCTCTGCAGTCATGTCAGGAATGTTGCTTTGGGCAAAACGTAATCTTGAAGTAGTGTTAGAAAACTTCACTGAAATTCGTGTTGAACGTGTCTGGTACAGGGTGGACATTTTTTACCTGGTTTAGGAGCTGGAAAAGCACCAGCCATCTAGTAAAAGTGAGCCTCAGCCATTACAAGAGCCCAGCTTCTGAACACGGAGCAAATTGGTTTGTTACCAATTCCCCACTGGCTAGTAAGGGTGATTTAATCCAAAGGACAGCGGTGTTTTTGTCATTAGTTTGTTTTTTAATCTTGCTGGCCAGAGAAGTTACTTAGGAATAGTTGCAGGAAGTTTTAAGATGTGTGTTTTTCCTGGGAAGATAAAAAGCACCGAGCAGTGTAATGAGCCCTATTAACACCGAAGTGGCTGGGGCTCTGTAGTTCTGCAGAGAATTAGGAAAAAAGTAATGGGCAGAGCACAGGTCTGGGAGACAGAGCCAGTCTTCTCCTCACCCCGTGTCCCTTTTCACCTGTGCCTGACCTGGTGGTGGCTGTTGAGCCCCACGTTCAGTTCGAGCATGCCCTTGTGTTCAGAGGACAGCGTTAGCCTTTGGGCAGGGCACTGGCGACCGCCAGGCACC
>NW_010409154.1:3046-3726 GCF_000710305.1 Buceros rhinoceros silvestris
GCAGGGCACTGGGAACAGCCAGGCACACTGGGCACAGCCTGGCAGTGACAACCATGTGGTGGGTGTGCTGTGGTAACCCCCAGTCCAGCTGGCAGCACCCGGCTGCTATGGAGCAGTTGAAGTAACAGAGGCATCTGTGCTGAGCTGCTTTGGGACAGAAACTCCTGCGAGAGTCACCACGTCAGCACTTCATTGGCTTCTCCATATTGCACCCTGCCTGGCGCTCGGCGATAGCATTGTCCAGTCCGGAGTTTTGCCCGTGTTCACCCCTAGATGAGCCTTCCTCTAAAACAAATAAGAATGTGCAAGGTCACAAAAGTGTTCATTTTCTCTGCTCTACAAATGATTAATCCAGGTATAAAGGTAACAAATCATGTATCTGACAACCATTATCTCTGACCTTTTATTGCGGTGTTATTGTCATCGAGGCAAAAGCAAAGCGCGTTTTGATTCCTGGACGGAAGGAGACTACGAAACCTGGAGACCAAATAGAAATAAAGCAACGTGTTCTAGGCAGGTAACACGGAACGGACCTTTTTTTGTTGTTTCGCCTTGCGCTGTAAGAGCAGGACTTCAGCTCCCCCTTTGCGGGGGGTGCCAGTCTGTGCTCTGCCCGTTCGGAGGCCACGCCGGCACCTGGCCGCGGCGGGGCTGGAGGTGGGACGGCGCGGCCGGAGGAG
>NW_010409155.1:0-3224 GCF_000710305.1 Buceros rhinoceros silvestris
AAAGTAAAAAAAAAAAAAAGAACATTATATTAAAAAAATATATATATTACAAAACAAGTTAAGAGGGGATGATTTCGTATAAACAGTGTACAATTAAAATTTTGCCATGCAGGCATTTTAGGCCTTTTTTCCATCCTTTGTGCTTTACTTAAAAAGAACAAGATCTAACAAAAAAGGATTGTTACAAATTCCCACAAATACGATAGGGAGTGGAAATCTGGGCTAAATCTGCCCAAACAGACGACAACAAAAAAGAAAGCCCCTCTGTGAAGGTATCCGTGTATGCACAGATACTTATGCGTGGAGACGCACATACCTCCCCTCAGACTTCCAGCCTCCTCCGAGGCACACACTCCACTGACATGCTTCCATAAATCAGTTAAATGTTGACTCTAGAAATAGATGAAGACCAACTCTTTGCAGATCTAGAGTCTGCAACTGTAAAAATATATTAAATATACATAAATACTTACTATCATATTACTAGCTTTCTTTAAAGTGAAATTGATACTTAATGTCATTGTCTTCCTGAAGAACTCAAAGAAGCAGTAAGAGGAGGTGTCTTTAAAAATAAAAACTCGAGTGATGAAAATAAAGAAAACACACCCTCAAACATGCTGGAGCAAGAGCACTTAGTGCAGGCACCAGTACCAGCCTTCCCACTGGAACAGGGTCTCCAGTTCTCCAGACACATCCTAGTTACTCCAATTACATCACCATGGCTTCTAACGATACCAGAAAGAAAGATCTGCTTTAATAAGGGCATTTAAATACCACGGTTAACTGTCATACACTTAGTATACAACCATGATAACTGTCCTGGGGAAAACTATTAAGATGACAGGGAGGAAATAAAGCCGTATTCTATGGAAAAGTCACTGGGATGCATCAGAGGGTGGATCTAGGCTTAGATCTATACACCTGATCCATCCAGTAGGGGTGAAGAGTATAGGAGGGAGCAAGTGAAAATTGGAGGGTTTTTTTTTCTGTTAGAAGAATGAAAACAGCCTCAAGTGATGCAGTGGGTCGAGCCGAAGAGAGCCCCATTTGAAAAATACTGGAAATCTTGAAGTCAGAGCTTGTGAATCTGTTTGGTTTGTATGCTGTCTTGGAGCAGAGAGAAGTCCATACTTTTAAAAGCTTGGTATTTACACTTCCGAAAAGTTTCTGCAGTTCATCCAAATTTGATAGGGCAGGATTTAAGTGCCTCTCAGTGTTCCCAACTGGGCACTTCTGCTGCTTTGGCACACGCGCACACACACAGTATTCCAGTACCAATGGGAAACGACGTCTAATGCAGCTTTAAACTGGCAGCACTCCTGAGTAGTTTTAAATGTTTATCAACTCAGTAGGTCAAAAGTCTGCAGACACTGGGTGGAGCAGCAGTATGCCACAAAACTAACAGTTGTCCTCCTAGGAAAAGAAAAAGGGGGGGGGAGGGGGGTGGAACAGTTGTCAGTAAAGATTAAAGCTCCTGTCCCCATTCCACAGCAGACAACATGCTGGTTTGTAAAATACAGGATTAGCCGATCTCAACACTTCAGAAAAAGAAGGTTCATTTGCTTTGTATGAGTGCTTGATACAAAGGCAGGGAAACACTGCAGGGGTTCTCAAAACCCTTCCTGGTTTCTCATGTGTTCAGCTTAAAGCAGCAGCATGTGGGTTTTCTTACTGTGGAGGGTGTGGCTAGTGTTATAGCCAGTAGGTTTAACAGCTGAAAGGAAAGGAGCCTGGTAATTCTTTGCTGTGGCTTTGCTTGTGTGTTTCACGCCTACAAGCAGTAATTTCAGAAATAACTGAAGTCCAGTGTCCTCCTTTGGTTCAGCTGAGCGAACAAACTGGGCCCAGATCTTCAGAAAGGACGATCGACAGGCAGTGCTATCGCATTGTGCCAGGCACTACAGCAGGGGTGGCAACAAGAAAGCGTGACAGTGGCCTCGCTGTGCTCACTGTGACCCTCCTCCTGCCCCCATCCTGGCAGGGACCTAGATACCTGCTTTAAAAATGTTAAGATCTGTTTTTCACTAACCCAGAATCACACTTTACCGAGGACTCGTGTCATCTGTGCTTTTTCAGCTACAGAAATCCAGTCCAACACTTAACTCTCCTTTCCTATAAAAGCATACAGGATGCGATATGGAAATCCAGACAGAAGTTACTGGCATGGATGTGGCATGTGCTAATCGGTGCTGTCCAAACGTTCGGGATCCCTGCCCTGTGTGTTTTCATGGTCACTGTAAGCTCTTTAGAATAGAAACCCTGTCCTTCACGTCTTTCTAAACCAGCTATCGCACCTCTACAATTGCACATAATCTTATCATGTCAAGTGCACCAGCTACACAGTTAAGGATGGCAGGCTGCCCTATTTAGATCCCATTTTCTGTGGATTTGCATCAAATGTCAGCTACTTACGACTGTATTCATTATGGCATTTTGCAGAACACAGTGCATTCTTGTCTAAGAGAGGGAATGATAACCACTTCTTAAACAAGTGAAAACCGTGCAGAAATATGTATTTGATTCATCTATTTTAAAATGCTAACATAGTCTTCTTCCAAAACAGCCCTGAAGTATGCTTTTGTTGAGTTGTAACTTTAATTCCTAAACGTGTCTGTCATCTTGTTATTGTAAGTTCTACAATGAGCAATGCTTAGAAATTAATTAGAAAACAGAGCTCTTTAGTCCAAACTCTCCCATTGTTGGATTATTTCAGGTAATGTAAGGATTTAGCGACCAGCAAGTAGTTTTCCACTACTTTCTTAAAAAATTATACTATTCAATGCTTGAAATACATTCTTTATAGCATAATTGTAACATCTTAGGCCACTCTGAATATTAAGACTGTAATGTGGAAGCCATTTCTTTTACTCTGTGTGAATTCAACATATGACTGAAGGGTAGCAGAATGGTTAAGTTGCAGTTATGCAACCTCTACTATCAGATCTTCCTAAGAAAGATGACTTTTCCAAAATAGCATTTATGCAGCCCTCTGGCTGCTGTCCAGATTTGGCACACCTAAGATGTTGTCATTTCATAAAGTCGAATTGCTTACAAATCAGATACCTCTTATGCCACAAACTCACAGCAAAATAACCTGTGATACAGCTGTGGAAAATAGGTACAGTCAACATAAAGGACTAATTAGTCTCTTCAGCAAGAAGATCTTTAAGAAAAAAAAGTAGTTTCTTTATTGGAAGATAACTATCAAATCAATGGATTTCAGC
>NW_010409155.1:3347-3668 GCF_000710305.1 Buceros rhinoceros silvestris
CTTGTGCATTATATATATATATCAAGTAATTTCAGAAACATTTCTTTTTAAAGCACCTTCCTTTTCTGCTCCCCACCTTTAAGCATATGCTTTGTAACTCATGGCTTGACTTGAAATCTCTAACAGTTTAAGTCCAAGTGACTTTTCTTTAAACCTTCTTTATTAGGAACAGTTCTTTCAAATGGTACTTTTGCCTAAGCAGAACCAGTTGAATTTGCTCTGATATTGCTCTTCCATTGCAGAAAGTGGATTCATCAATAGTACAACTCTTACTGTATGTAAGCTAAAGTATCAATTCAGACTAACAGGGGTTGGGGAAAG
>NW_010409155.1:3788-4552 GCF_000710305.1 Buceros rhinoceros silvestris
GGGCTCGCCTTAAAGATATTTTACATCTTTTTCTACATGAGGACAACACTCTCAGTTTTGAGTCCCTTCTATGACTATTCCTAGCAGGTCGGGAAGTCTGTGCAGGCTTGTCTGCTTGACTTGAGAATCCTGCAGACACAGGCACAACTGCTACAAACATAAAAACAGAAATATTAAAAAAAAGATGTATTGCCACAAAGCATATGTTATAATGCAGACAGCTTCCACAGCGTATCTCAGGTTAATTAGGGTGGAAAGAAAAACAAGAGTATTTTACAGCAGAACATTTTAATTAAGCTCTGGCTTTAGAGTTTTTTTCCCCTCTTTAATCCTACAGCCCATCTATTTGGTGACATTCTCCTGAAGTCAGGGTTGAGACCATCAGGGGAAGTGTTTGTGTTGGGTAGTATTTCCATCCCAGGAACAGAAGTGCCATGCATGTGCTGCACTAACACAACCAAGTCAATCCCATCACATGAAAACCCTTCGCTACCTCCCAGCTGTCTGAAACAGGCAAGTGTGATGGCCCTTGTTAGAACACTTTTTCAGCAGTATTCTGGTTGTCTGGTAAATAAAAGATCTGTCAGCTTTTACATGCAATCAATCATAGGACATTGGCTTTCGATCTGAAAGGCTGTTAGGTTAAAAAGAAAAAAATTCCTTAAGAATGTGCTTTGTTCCATAAGGTGTTTTTCTTCCTAATTGAAACCCCAGTGTTATTTCCTGTGTAATTACCCTTGATGCAATCCTGCCATTGGAGTTTA
>NW_010409155.1:4691-9735 GCF_000710305.1 Buceros rhinoceros silvestris
GAAATAGCTTTGGGTAGACAATGGTAAACATAGGCTGGCTGCAGCGGTGGCAGTGTCCCAAGGGACAGTGCAGCAATTCCAAGAGGCTTTTGGGTAGTGAGATTGGAGTCAGAAAGTTCAAATCTAGAGAAAAGAAACAAAAAAGGCTTGTAACAAAACAATTGCATGATAAAGCCAAACACAACATCCATGAACAATTCAGAAAATCGGCTATCTTGCATTCTTAAGACTTTGTCAAAAGAACAGCGAGATAAGGCACATTACTACCACAATTAGGGTGAAGTACTTGGTGTGTTCCATGTATAAATTCAAAAATTTGAAGTTAAATGTATAAGTTTAGATTCTATTATGTTTTTAATCTCTTAGTGTGCCCCTCCACTTTCAATCGTTTTCACCAAAAGACACTCCAGGGTCATTTCATGGGAAAGATCAATCATTTTCTCAGGCTTGGCCCAAGCCATGTAGTGTTTTAAACCAAACATTCTCACCTCCATCTAGAAACTGAGAGACAGTCAGACAGGTGAGCGAGTTTAGGGGCTGAGTAATCAAGACAAGATGCAGTAGTTGATAAATGAACACCAGGTTCCAAACAGTGTAGGGTTTAACCCCATACACAATGTACCACAACAGCCTCCACTGAGATGACAAGCATGGCCAATAGCACATCTGCATCAGAAAGAAAAGGTCACGTTCTGTGGCCAAGCAAAGACTGAGAACATAGTTCAGTTGCTTCTGTCATACTTACCTAGCAACTGCCAAGTATTTAACAGTACCCTTGAAACTGCAAATTTAGGCAACGATAGATCAAATCTGCCACTTCAATCACACGTGTCAACACCTGTCTGAACTGAAATGTGGATGTCACCAGAGGTAATCCCAGTCTTTAATAAGGTCACTCAGACTAAGGTGTGTGTGTGTTTATGTAGATATAAATATATAAAAAGGCTACAAAGAACAGGCAAGCTAGAAGTACGCAAGATAATTTTAAAAATTTCACCATCTTTTTCAGGTTCTGCACTTTGGCTACAACTAGACAGAATCCTCATGGTTTTGTATCTACAAACCATATCTTAAACTGATTTTGCAATGCTATCTTGCTATTCCCAAACCAGCATCTTCAGGAACCACATTCATAAAGTTGTCTTCCAGAAACTATTGTGCAAGTCACAACTGGGTGAGAAAAGTAGTTACTGGTGATTTAAAAGATCTTGTACCTGATGTTCTCAAACTCCTCTTCTAAGAGTCAAATTTTGCAAATCAAAATGGAACAGCAGTCATGACTGTGTAATTTTTGGTGCAGCTGATATCCCGATAGTGAACAACTAAAAACCTCCCCTCTCACCACCATATGTAGAAATATAAAATACAACCACAAACAGTGAATATATTCTCAGTAAATATTCTTCACAAAGCAGTGCCATTTCCTGTTAACACAGGCTTGTGTGGTTATCTCACCCCTCAACACGAAACTTCTTCCCTACAGCACATTTGCTGCAGACCTAGTTCACTTTTCCTGGCAAAGCAGTAGCTCAGCAGTGAGGATTTCCTCCCGCGGACGTGGTAGAAGCGACCACTTATAAACCCCCTCATCTTTCCATTGTAACTCTCTACCCTTCTGCTTTCACCTCTACAGCTGATGAATTCCTGAGATGCTGTGAAAAGAGGGGGAATCACAATACATCTAAATCTGACAAAATCTGAATCTGCAGGTTTATCATCGGGTATTGCTAACTCATGTGATTGCATGATGCGTAACCAGATGAGCCAAGGGCCACTTTAGAGCGAAGGGTCTGAACTGGGGCAGAACTAAAACAGCTCAGCTGTCACGCTGGACGGAAATGGCCAAGGGCTGCTAGCATTTCTTTTGCCTTATGCATAACAAGTCTGCCAGTTTAGGAGTGTGCTGCCTGGCAAGAAGTTGCATTGTTGGCTGATGCATCTAATCTTGCCTCAGGAACTGTATTCTCATCTCCTATTTCCATTAAAGAGATTCTTCTGCAAAAAGCATCCTTCTTTATACAGTCGTCAAGAAAGAAACCATTTGTAAGCACCACTCGATCTTAGAAACAGTCTTTGGATCTCTGATTTTTGATATTGGACATTTTTGTTCTAATAGAGCATTTCAAACATAATTTGATTAAATAAATCTTTCCTCTTTAAAGAACTATTTGAGATGTTCCCAGCACCGCCAGAAAAGTATTTTCATACTTATTGTAAACTGAAGAAAGCAGAAATTTCATACCTTTTAAAAACCTGTAGTAGGTGTTATAGAGGGTCCTCATGGCCAGTTCTTGCAAAGGCAGCACATGATCCATTTCGGTCCCTATAGATTTCACCTCTGCCGGCAGGAACACAGTCAACTGGCCCGATGAAAAAGAGAGTAGTTTCACCTCTGAAACTTGAATTGGAGAACCACAACTAGAAGGACACAAGGCGTTTAGAAAGTGATTAGAAAAAAAAAATAGTATGGGGAAACCCAAATCATGCCTGATACTGTTCTTCAGAGCAGCACTCTTCAAGGATTCCTCGCAGAGTGCCATACATTTTGGGGTTGGACTAGATGATCTTTAAAAGTCTCTTCCAACCCAAATTATTCCATGATTCTATGTTGACGTACATTTTCTATAGACTCCTACCTTCTGTGACGCGCTAGTCATGGGACATGTAGAGGTCTTTACTTATCAATTAACATCCAAGAGCTAGAGAAATGAGAAGACAATCCCAAGGACGTGAACCAAGTGTACTACATGTCCCTTTCTCTGCCAATGAACTAATCTCGTTTAGATTCTGAATGCCATTACTACTAAATATTTTTACATAGGAGAGCAGTTTCATACCTAACAGTTGGCTTCCTGTGTCTTGGATTAACCAGTTGAGAATGTTAAAGGACTTCTCAACTGTAACTGAAGAGACAAACTACAACCACCAAAAAACATCATTTAAGTGCCACCAAGTGATTCGCTACTGTACCTTTCCCCACCCACAGAGCTCCCTTGGAGGGTTCAGGGGAGTGGGTGAAGGAAAAATAAACAGAACAGCCTAAGCTGTAGTGGAAAGATACCCTAGTAAGTCTCCTAGCCTTGTTCTTCACAAATCTTGTAGAAAAAAGGAAGGTTATTTGGATCCAAGGAGAGAAACTAGCTTGTAGTAAAAATAATAACTCTTTACACAATCCCTGTTGCAAGTTATCATACCAAAAGAGACACGCATAGGAAAATTCTACTAAGAGGTTGGGGAAGTCAACAGGGGAATTGGAATTGTTTATGACAACATAAATTTGAAGCCAAGAGCAACTTGTTAGGGCCAGTCCTAACAAACGGAGCACAAATATGTCAGCCTTTCCAGATACTGGGCCTAAAACTGAGGTAACTGTACTTGACCTTATCAGATCCAGAAGAAATTCATAGTACTTCTCTGATAACAAAGAATCTCATCTCTTCTGATTAAAACAGCCCAGAAAAAACAAGCAAAATGGAACAGCATTGAGCTGCAAGTCAATAAGCCTCTTGTTAAATATTTAATACTTTCCACAAACCATTAATGGGTTAAAAGATATTTGGGAATTCAAGATCCAATATTCCAACAAACCATTCCTCAGCAATCCATACCCAGTGAATTAGCTATCACAACGAATAATATTGTGTTTTCAAGCTGATTAACCAACCTAGCTAGGAGACACAGCCACAAACACACTGCACTTCAGAGATGGGCCATTTGATCTGCTTTACGTCAAAGGAAAGGCTCTTAACCCTGGACTCAACACTGAAAAGCAAAGGAATAAAGAAAAACAGACCAGTAAGAGGAAAAATCAAAGAGATATACACCCTTAAATCAGGATGGACTAGGGAATGAATCTTAACCTATGAGTAATACTGGGTATAAGAACAAAGAATCAAAAAAACCAAACACCCCGCGAAGTCCACGGAGGTTAAAAAATGGCATAGAGGATGGTCTAACTAGCTGGAAAATACAGAGCTGCAGAGGAACCCTGGTGAGTAACTGGGGAAAAAAAAAAAAAAAAAAAACTGTGACCACTCATTGGCTGCCTGCAACAAGACTGACAGATACCTCGCTGGAGACTATGAAACCCAACCTGCAAAAACTAAGATTAAAATTTATTTTGAGGGCTGAGATCATCACCTCTACATTAAAGACTTTTTCAGTCGGTCTGACTGCAGGATTCCCAGACAGAGATTCATTACTTACACAATGCAATTTATATTCTATTTTCAGCAATCTAGCTTTATGTTAGTAACAGCAGCATGCCAGATTTCATTCTCCAGTAGATGACCAGACACAGCCTGGGTCTTCCAACTCTTGCCCGACCCACAAAACCTTTGCACTGGGTACTAATGCTTTCTTGGAAAGGAAACAGAAATTCTTCACATGACCATTATTACATGATTTTAACATCACTCAGCACATTATTAAATAAACCCTTTGGTTTCTTAATAACATAAGTGCTCTTCCTATGTTGAAAATTTTCCTTAAAAATAATCTATGATTTTTCAGTATGGTTTCACATCATAAAGACAAGTATCTGTTTGGTACACAAATAATACAAATATTATTTTGCTTACTAAATTAATTACTTAAGGGAAAAAAAAAAAATCAAGATTTTTTTATTCCACAGAAGCATTACAAGAGTTCACTTCATTGCAACACTTGCAACTTTTTTCTCTTCTATACTAGATTTATAATACTCTCAGCAGAGATACTGGCAGTCAGCCTCATCAGCAGTGCACATGTAGTGACAGCAAAAAGAACTGGTAGCATCTTCACAAAAGGTAGATCTATTCTGACTGAGTATAAAATAAGGACTTAAAACATTAAAAAAAAGGGACATTGTTGTTTAAAATAGGCAGGACAGTCGGACCAAACTTGTGGGAACATTTCCTGCATTGTCACAATCAATACAGTTCTGTTACGTTTAGGGTCAATTTAATCAATGTCTTACAATTTATAATTGTAAAGAAAGAAGGCTAGAAACTATTTTTCCTGAAAAACAAAATTAGTAGAAGCTTGAAGCTCCACACGGTTCAGC
>NW_010409155.1:9842-11337 GCF_000710305.1 Buceros rhinoceros silvestris
AGCATTATAATCCAACTGCAAGTATTTAAATATCACACAACCAGCTGACACGGGAATATTAGAGAAACCTTAAAATGCCAAGACTCAGCATCTCACATATTGCAGTGGAGTGCAGGCTGTAGAGAGGGAATTTATATTTAATGCAAGATTTGCTGAGGGCGAACATACCAGAAACTTATAATTAGATGGTAATGGGGACAATCCTCTTCTGATCAGTTTTACACCAGTAAGGCTCCATTCGTCAGTGGAGCTGATCCTAATTTATGCTAGTGTCAGTGCAGAAAGAATTAAGCTAGTGTCCCAGACAGACCACTTTTTTCTCACATCCTAACCACAAACATGAAACAGCGTAGGATATTTTTAAAAGCCACATGTAAAAATATACCTGTCAATCCGTAATTCCTAAAAAAAAAAAAAAGTTGCTTATTTTAGTTAGTAGGTACCAAGACCTACAAGAAGCTGATACTGGGATGTAACATGAGTGAAGGGGCTGCATGTGACATTCTAAGATATGGCCCGTAACTTACAGAAATGTGAGAACTTATGAACTAGATAGATGCTGCAACACAAACCCCCATTTTGGTCATTCTTTAGCTCTGGAAATTCTATGAAGCCTACATTTTCAGCCAACCTTTAAATGCACTGAGGATTCAGCTTTAGGCCTCACCTTATCGTTACAAATTCCTTTAGAATTTAGAATTTAGTGCAGAATAACTGCATTGTCTGTTACAGCTTAATACGAAAATATTGAAAGTCAGCAATTAACACAGAAGATTTATTACAAAATCATAACAGAACTGGGAGCTGCAGTAATCCCCTCAAAGTAACAACAGGCCTGAATCAGTCACACACACACACAATCAGTTGTATCACACAGGCAGATATTTATGAGAAATTTTACAAGGAACGGGTATGTAAGACATGAATTAGTTCATACCTACCCACTGCAACCAATGACTTTATTATACAGATAAGAAGGGAGGCCTTTCAGATGAATATTGTTGTCCACGTAAACATACTGTAGCTCCCGAGAACGACCTAAATCTGGGTTTAGAAAACAAGAAAAGTCAGAGGGTGAAGGGATGACATAGCATCAATTATAAGCAAGGCAATTCTCTTTAATTATAAATAAGCTAATCAGACTCGATGTAAACAAACATAAATTATTACTTCTCCATTGTCAAATTTCAGCCAATGGTTTTATTATGGATCAGCTGAAAAGCTCTTTAGGAAATAGCATTTAAAACTACTAAAACAAAACGAAACCCCTTTCAGTAGCCCTGAAAAACCCATTATGAATAATTAAATTTTAACATTGACAAACTCTGAAGTCAGTTTGAAGAAGCAAAGGGACAATTGATTTCAAATCCGCAGTGCATTCTGCAAGTTCAGGAGGTCAAACCTGCTTTCAATTACTGGCCTCATGTCACTGAAATCAAAGCTTCACTATCTTCGGTAAAACGGTAAAGACATAAACAAGAGTGCGGTGTGTCCC
>NW_010409155.1:11437-14112 GCF_000710305.1 Buceros rhinoceros silvestris
TCTTTCCCCAAGAAGCGATACTTGTGTGATGACGTTAGCTATAACCAAATACAATCAGTAACCACTCAGAAACAATTCTGCGTGATGCAGTAAATTACAGAACACAAGGAAAGACACAAGCATCAAGCTGCAGAATATACAACAAAAGTCGTGGGTACAAGGAGATGATCAATACACCTGGAAGTGGGCTTCTTACATTATTTCTGTTAAAATATTCATGACTGGCGGTCAAAACAGCAAATACAGCATGTTTAAGCAATACCATCACAGACTAGAAATACGTTAACAAACCTCCAGATAGGAGCATACAGGTATGGAGTAATTTTATTTTGCTTAGAAAATTAAAGTGGGAAAAGGGAGCAAAATTAAAAGGGAAAATTTAGGCTTCTAAGAATAATTTTCAGAACCAAGAATTTTGCTTATCAGCAAGATCTGCTTAGTGGTAAAACTGTCTTCTACCAAAAGAAGCAAGACATTTAAGAAGACATACCAGAGAGTGAACTAAAAAGAATAGTCTAAAGGAGTTTTGAAGTGGCAAGAAAGCTGACACGTAGATCATCTGGGCAGCCCATTTCATCTGGGGCTTCCACACTCTGGGGTTCAAGATACCGGCTTAGGAAAAGAGCACAAACCAAGTAAAACCTGCTTGAAAGCCTCTCTGCCTGGGAGGGGATAGCTGCAACTCTGACGAATGGCATTATTAAAAAAAATTTAAAAAATCTGTTTGCCTCTCAACTTCTTAAACTTTTATGAGTATGTTATAAGAACTAAGCAAGATAAACAAGCATTCAGCTGAATCAGCCACACTGCAAGACAATACTGGTATCGACTTATTCTGACTTCCCGTCTTCAACAGTCAACTATCCTGGTTGGCATAAAGATAACCAGAGGCATTAGCATAGCTCCTGTCCCTTAGGTAATTGTGGCCAAGAACAGAACAAATATTAAAAAAAATTCTGAATAAAAATATGGAAATTACATTTGAAATAATCATCTCTACCACTGCGTACTATGACAACAGGTAAACACAATCCTTTATTATTGAGTAGTTTTATTGTACATGAGAGCCCTGGATACCATTTAGTGCAGATTAAACAAACGATATTTCAAGTGTTCCCCCCAAAATGTTTGGCCGTCTTGAAACATACTGAATATCTTCAGCTGTCACACACTCAAATGGCAGCTGTAAGCACCAGAAACCTCAGAAGATTACGCTGAGGAGGAGCTTCAGAAGGTGGCACATCATCACATCTTTGATATAAAGAACAAATGATGACACAAACAGAGAATAAATGGATTCTTTTTCTGAAATAAAAATGTTTACATAGAAAAACTGCAGGTTCTTTTTCATTTAACACAGGCCCCTGCCCTGCAACAGTCTATGGAGGCTTCAGGAACCATAAACCAAGCTTTGTTCAAACCAGAGCCACCGCACATCAGGGAACATGTTCAAACATCACATGCTGCTTTGACCCTGTCCCAAAGGCATTCTAGTTCACAGAGCCGTCTGCCGCATCAAGCAACTGTCCTGCCCCAAGAAGCAAGTACAAATCTCTCTGCTGACTGATGGGCACTGCTGGGAGATGCTGCTGTGCCTTGTTACGAGCAAACACCTCCAAAAAGATGATTTATTTTGGCTCAGTACTGCTGGGCTGAAAATAGTTTAGTGAAGTTCTGGGATATTTTTAGATGAAACAAAAACATTGTTATCCTACAATGAATAAAAATACTCTGATACTGAGGCACTATAACAGCGTAAAATACCGTAAAGCTGGAAAAGAATCAGCCAGTAAGGTTTAAAGCTGAGAGCATGTGCACAGCACACCTAACGCTGAGAGAACATCTCCCCATGCTGCAGGAGCCAATTACACAGAGGAGCCGAAAACTATGGGTTGCTGGAGTTGCTAGAATGTGCTACTGTTTAACTTATTAACGTGGAGAATGGAAGAAAATTTTTTACAAGAGGCTCATCTTGCTCATTTCTACACAGATGTATGCAAATGGGCTGAAAATCAGGCAAGTCAAAAAAAGCCCTAAAGCTGTTCTTTTCATATGCGCTGAGGGGGGAGTTAAGCTCATCTCATCTCTTCCCTCTGTCTTTATCTTAGGCTATGTTTAGATTCTAAGTTCTGAGTTGACTGCATTTCCTAGGTAATTAAAGCAAATTTTTGGATGTTAGACAAAATATCTCAGTAGAAAAAATTCAATTCCCAAAGCCAAATAGCCTGTAACTATAAATGTTCCTTTGATATAGTTTCTTTGCATTAAATAACTAAGCATCTTCCAGTCCCCAAAAGATTTTTCCCCCAGTTTCAAACACTATCCATAAAGTTTAAATTTAAATAAATCATCACTTTAAAAAGCTCTTTGTATCCCATCCACATTAATTTTTATGTCTTTTATCAGTCAACAAATATTGTTAAAAGTCCTCTAAAAATTATGCTTCTGAAGAACTTGGTAAAATAAGGAAGCTGTCCATCTATGAAAGGCTACGGCTACAAAGAAGGTTTTCATGTGGCTTTTGCAAGCACTGTACTGTGTCTAAAACATTTCCACTTTCCTCCTTCCAGGCTCCCAGATCAAAGACCTTGCTCCCAGAAATGACCAAATGCCATAAGTCCTGAACAAACCCCAATTCTTTTTTTTTTTTTCTTTTTCTCCTTTTTTTTTTTTTT
>NW_010409155.1:14138-21649 GCF_000710305.1 Buceros rhinoceros silvestris
AGCCCAAAATCCCGAAAAAACCCCCAATTTTTTTTTTTTTTTTTTTTTTTCCTTTTTTTTTTTTTTTTTTAACCTCAGGGCCCTGGCATATGCATTCCACATGGCTGAAGATGGAACAAAAGCTCTTGTGTGTCTGCACTGATGCTCTTTTAACCATACTGTGAGGGCAAGGACACAAAAGCAGCATATACTGAGGTAGAATAAGACCTTTGTTTACTGTGCATTGATAATTACTAGACCCATTTGCTAAACAAAAAGTGCACATAAACCCTCAATAAAGTGATATAACACTGAATATTTGCTGTCATAACCATCCCCTGTATTGCCAGTACACTTGAGAATTTATGGCCTATTTTTATTATATTTGTACTTTAATCCATAAATCATTTTATTTTTGCAACGTCATCAGATTCAAATTTCTGCTTGCAATGGAATTTGTTTTCAGGCATTGCAGAATTTGCCAGCAGTAAAATTTAAAGTTAAATTTCTGTCAAAGGATAATTTATATTATAAGCAGATTGATAGAAAATGATCAGCACTTCCATCTGCCATTCAAGAACAGAATTCCTAAGACCATTTATTAGGGCAGCATGAAACCTACCCTGACAATAATAGGACTTCCAGTTCAACTTACAGAAACAATTTAGGTTTGTACTTTTTTCAGTAAATTTATTAGGAAGGCCCACACTGCACACTCTTGTTTCTCTGAATATAAACAGGAATATTCAACAGCTTTAAATTTTTAAAAAATTTAATTCTTTAAAATACATATGTATATGCATATGCAAGAATTGAGTATTCTGCACCACAAATGACTAATTTGTTATTGTTTACTCATCTGCTTGCTTATGTCCTGGTTCTGGAAGTTGGAAAGTGGCATCAGGTATTTTTACCGTATTTTGTAAAATTGTAATAGAGTTATACTTTTTTTCCCTTAGGACACATGTGCCCACAAACTGAAAAGAATGTACAGGACAAAAAAACCCTACATGGTACCCACTGAGCAGTGCTGGGAAAGTACTGTGCTACTGCTGGAATAAATCTTACACCCATCAATCTAGGAATAGGAAAATGCAGATTTCCATTACACTTAACACAAGGCTCTACTGGCAGCTACAAAGGACATACTTAGATGAGGAAGAACGGATTCCTTGGCATAATAGATGTCAACCACCACACGAACTGAAGTAAATCACATTTTAAAAAGCATTATGCAATATATTCCAAACATATTTCTTCTAACGTGGACATGTCCAATAAAAAAAAATAAAAAAGAGAAAGCCCACATTTTGTCAGGAGCTGAATAAAATATCTACTTTGCAACTCAACTCCTGAGCTGAAAAAAATTGTTGGACAATTCTTGCCCGAGTACCACTTGTAGATACTTCCACAGTATCTTCCACTCAGTCCTTACTCAGTCATTAACCAGTAAAGTGAAGTCGGATGTAAGGAACGTTAGGCCATGTGCAGCTAGCGGAAATAATGCTACAATTATGCCTTATCTTCATTAATACTCCCAAGAAAAATATTTACCCATAGATTTAATCTTTGTGCTTTTCAATGCACTAACTCTCTCTAGTTCATTTCATCACATCTTGACCACTCTGAGGCATTCTGATTCTACAGAGCAAGGACAATAAACATTTACATTTATACTGTGCTGCTTTCCCTCTGAACTCTAGGATTTATGATTCAGTTTCATATCCACAGATAGCAAATTATCTCCAAATGTTCACCAGTGAGTCACTATTAAGAACTACTGAACAAGGTCAATTGACAGTCTTTGATGTTTCCTGTTATTCTAAAAGTTCCTTTTGAATGTTTTGAATTTGAGTCTAAAAATAAAGAAAAAAGAAGGTGTGTCATTATATTAGAGATTTATTTCCTCCTTTTGAACTTAGAACACTTCAGCAGACCTACAGCTCATCCAGGTCACAGCTCACTCACAGACAAGATACTCGTGCAAAAGTGGCAAAAACTGTTACCCTTTAGTATTCCACATCTCGTCTCACTGAACAGCATCTTATTTTTGCAAAATTAAGAAGATTCAACTTCCTGCCTCACCAAATGGAGCAGAAATATTTGCCAAAATAGGGGAAGGTACTTTGCTTTGTTTTAAGTACTGTGGAATCTGGAGGATGCATCCTAGAACTTGGTTTCTCATTTACACAACAACGTATATCGGGACATAACTAAAACACTGTGTCTGGACACATTATTTGCACTTACTTTCCAGCCACATAAACTAAGGTGTGAAGAAAATCTGAAAGATCATGAACTTCTTTAAAGACTAAATTGTTAGTACTGAAAAAAATTAAGTTAAACCTATACTATGTCATTAATTTAGAAATTCTTGTTTTTAACCATCTCTAATTTTCAGCTTTTTTTCAATGTGATTATTATAACTTCATCTGCACCTAATTAACACCAAAATCTGATCGTATTCTAGAAAAAACTACTAATGGCTATTCAAACGACATGACGGATCTGCTCATGTGCCTGCAGTTCAGCAGAGGTTAACCCAGGGCAGGGCTGAAAAGTCCCAGACTCAGGGAAGAGGAGGACTTGCTTTTCACAGACGCGACAGTCCGCACTTACTGAGGACACAGCTACCTCCCACAACAAACCACCACACACTGACTGCACCTCCTGCTCTTGAAGACCGCCTTTGGCTTTTTCAGACTTTGAAAGGGATGAGAAAGAGGCAGGTAATATTTTTCCTGGACTGTGGAAGTTTTGATGGATGCCTATAAACAGCACAAGCAAAACCTTTGCTAGATGATGCAGTACTGATTTTCCTAGTGATGAAAAATAATTCATGTGGAGTTACTGGGATTCTACAGCAGGTTCTAAACCCTAGCTGAAGAATCTTAGTTAACTATTATCAGATCCAGCAAACAGAAACAGATCATTACCCAACCTGGAGGAACTCAGATTACATAGTACTATATTTAAAGACAACAGCATTTAAACGTTTTTCCCCCTCACTTAGCTAAAAATAAAGCAAATTTGATAGTTGACCTATTGCTTTAAAACAGACATGAAACCCTAACCTGCATTTTTTTGTTGTTTATTATCATATTTTCCAGCAATATGATCACTGTGACAACTCCATAAACAGAGCTCATAGGGAGCAAAGAAAATAACTTACTGCATATTTTTTTCTTTTGGGGACGGAAAGTTTGTTTTCCTGTCTCTGCTCTGACCCGCCCCCAGCCCAGTGACAGTGGTGACTCACCAAGTGGCAAAAAGGCAAGGCGGTTTCCAGCCATGGAGAGCTCGTTGAGGCTTGGGAGCTGGCAGAGGTGGCGGGGAACATACCACAGGTGGTTTCGGTCTGCAGTCAAGTACTGCAGTGAAAGGCACATATGCAGCCTTTCAGGTAACGTTATCAAACGATTGGTTGAAATGTCCAACGTTTGCAGCTCCCTCAGGTCTCCAACCTCTACAATCCAAACAGGCAGTGAGAATTATTAATGCAACTATTTTCACAAACGAGACCACAAAAAAATCTCACAGAAATCAAAAACAAAGGTCATCATTTAGCTGTGCTGTTTTTCTCTTGAGATACTGTTCTACCAATCTGTATTCCGAACCGAAACTAATACTCTCCATCATCCTCACATTTCAAATCTTTTTGATGAGAGCAGTTAGCAGTTCGTACGTTTAAAGAGATCTCTCAAGATAAAGCAGTTCTCAATTGTGACAATTACTACTGTCAAAAATATCAAGCAACTGCAATCAGAACTAGAGAAAAACAACAAAACCAAAACCCAAACCAAAACACATTTCATAGCTCCCTGAGCTTATGAGGCTTTGAGGGTGTTTTGCATGACCCCAACGTCATACAAACTCAAATTAAAAAAAAAAATTCAGGGATGCAATGATTATCTCCACCTTATTTAAGACGCTCTTGCAATGAGTCTTACAAATACACGCACAGCACTTGGTGCTTAGTGACAGCCTTTCACCAAGCAAGCTTAGGAACAACAGCTCTGTCTTCATATTACAATTCAAAAGACCTCATTTAAATTAGAAAAGAAGCCTCTTAATAACCTGTAAGTTAAATTGTTATGTTATATTGTAGGAAGATATTACAGTAAGTTCTAACCTATAGTTGCAATAATTACAGCTTCTAGAGATTTTCTTTAACATTTTCAGCATTCTAAGAGTACCTCTTGTGTTTTAAATAGTATTGTGGGGTTTTTTTTTTATGGACGTAACAAATGAAGTTCTTAAAAATCTGCAAGACATGATCACACAAGCAGCCTCATTTGTGCAGTAGAGTGATTTTCCTTGTGTCTGGCTAGTGGGGCCAGGACGCACTTCTCACAGCACTGACAAATACATTAAGCAGCTCTAGAGATTCTCTCATTATTTAGTTATTCTTTTATAGCTACTCTAAAATCTGGATAATTTTATCTATCATTTTCCCCAAATCTGGGGAAACTGTAAACAGTTTTGCTTTGTTTTTAAGTACTTTACAGCAATGAAACCAACTCCTGAAGCACTCGGTGCCTGTAAGTCTTACTGCAGTTCTCACCATCTTGCAGAACCAAATGTACTTCGCTCTCGGCTGAATGAAGCCAGCTCTTGCATCTGATAGCTGCTAAAGCAAAATTCACTAGAAGTTTCTACACTAAAACACCAAACAATCTACACAATCTACAATCTGCACAATTTACAGCTCTATCAATCACCCAGATTTTTAAAAAAATATATAAATGGGGTAACACTGACTAAGTTAAAGCTAAACAGAACCTGTTGTACCCTTAAGCTTTCTCTGCAGGAGGAGCTAGAAAATTCGCTCTTCCTGGAGCTCTAATGTAGCACCTTTTATACTACCCAAGGAAGAAAACAAAGCACTAGGATAATCTGAAGCTGTTCTACACAATGGGAAAAAGAAATGGCAAATCTGAAGCTGACCTTGGGAAAAACTGCTATAAATATTACTTTCAAGACTGAAAACATGAAAAGGAAAAAGGGAAGTTATATTCAGTATGAGATATTTTCACCAAAGTAGTAATTAAACAAAACACATGTGCACATTTAAAAGGAGTTTCTGTCCCCTGCAAACAACCCCAGTATTAACTACAAGAAAGAATCGACCACGTACTATACCTACCCTTTTATAAAATGTTACTGACAGAAGCAGCTGCTATACACCCATGACCACATTCTTCAGACCTCTTAGTTTTGATGTCAACAGGAATCATAAGCTTTAAAGTTTGTGGGGTTTTTTTTACTACAAGATTGAAAATGAATGGCAAAAGCAAAATAATCACTACTAAATAGCAAAAGACTACTGTGCAAAAGAACTGCAGTAGAGCTCATTTTTAAAGAGTTTTATATTCATCACAAACAAAGCATATGCTTGAAAACAGTGACAGGAAAAGAGCCACCTACATTCAGCCAAACCACTGACCACATGCAGTCAATAATAGGCGCAGCTATTTTCATGCAGTAACCTTTCTCTCTGCCACTAAAAACAGTTTTCTAATTCAGTTTAGGTCCAAAATCCCATAAACGTTACAGTTGGCAAAGCTGGCAGAGTTTCAAAGGCATTGCTAGAATGATATGTTTCAAATCTAAGAGGAAATAAAACTATTCTCACTTTATCCTTCATCCAAAAACCACATACTTGCCCAAAACTTCATCCTCTACCTTAATCTTCCAATGAGTACCAGATGTAAACATCCACTTTCAACATAGAGCCATATGTTACAGAAACTCCCACCGACCCATGATGAAGTCAGAGAAAACCAAACCTAAAGTCCCATCAAAGACAGAACTCCCAGACTCCCCACCATAGTGTCAAAAGCTCACTTTGAAAAGCATGCTCAGACATGTACTAATGACACTAAACAGGTTTCAATCTAATTAAACCAAAGGAAAACAATGAAGGGGAACAACACAAAATGTAAACAGTCCATTAATTAGTTTTTCAAGCTTTTAGTTACTAAATACTATTTTCCATGCTTTAAAAATCTGCAGCATAAATACTGAGGGATGCCTTGGCTAACAAAGGCTGTGAAAGATGTACAGATCTCGTGCTATCACCTCAAACACTGAGCTGTCTGTGGGAGGTGGGCTCTGGAAATTTCAGGCAGACCCAGAAAACAGCAAAAAGCAGCTATTCCCAAATAAAAAGAACTGACAAAGAAGGGACTTTTATTCAGAGATTCCCCCCACCGCCCCCAAGGATAAGAAAGAGACAAGCATTAGACATCACCATTAAACCACGCTGAGGAGCTCCAATTACATTTAAATGAAATTCATAAATGTATCATTTAAAATTTATATTAGCTCTAGGATTAGCAATATCAAAATCAACATGGCAGAGCACTGAGCCCCATTTTGATATCAGAAGGCAAAAAAAAAAAATTCTTGGTAGCTTTGCTAAACCTCTAACTTGGAAAGACCCGAGTCCAAACGGCAAGTTCCTGTGCCGGTTCTCAGCCCCAAGGGTTTCAGCCGCGTCCATCTGCGCAGATTACTGCCTTCACGTATAGCTGCGCAATCCTGTGGCTTGGCCTTATGGTACAGATGTGCTCATGGTGTAGCAGACATGAAGGGGCTGTCAGACTGTAAATCCATATACTACCTTACCCTTAAACGCAGGCTTATACCCACAGTCCTGCCTACAGCCTCCTGAAGGTGGTTTCAGTGACATAGACACACGCCAAACCACTTCATACTGTATTCTAAAATCACCAGTGTTTGAGTAATCAATTTAATCTTTTTCATCCCTGATAACACGAAGATTCAGAAGTGATTATGGTGTCTCCAAAGAGCAGCCTTTGCATCATGGTAACAGCCTTCCCAATGACCTGGAGAAAGGGACAAGCGCACTGTCATCATATGGGTCAGGGTTTTCAGAAGAAAAAACCGCCAAATGGTTTGTTTCTCAACACAAAGAAGAATCATCAGCATACTTTTTTTTTAGTTATTTTTAAAATAAGGAAGTGAAACCTGGAAAGAATTTCAAGAAATGTCCAAAATTACTGACCTTTAATAAAACTGATTGTATTTGTATAAACACACCTAGCATCGGGGAAAAAAGAAAAAAAAAAAATTCTATTTCTGATTCAGGTAGTTTAAACGTCAGTTTAAAAACTAATTCCCATGTGCTTACATCTGGAAGTAAGCAGCCTATACAACACAGAATAGTTGCCAAAGGCAATTCAAACTTCCTTAACCTTCCGGGGGACAGGCCTCACCAGCTGCATAATTCAAAAATAATCAACAGTTTTCTTTATGTTTCAAGAGCAATCCCATCTTTCCCTGTTGGGCCATAATCAAAAATTTCATCCAAAGATATATGAAACACTACACAATTGAATTTGAGTGTACAGAAGGCATGGATTTACTTTAAATCAAACGCGACGTGAGCCTTCCCGCACAAGTAAAGGAAAAAAGAGAGCAGGAAAGGGCTACAAACCTACCTGCATGAGAATGCACCTCAAAGCAGGATACTAAGAGAAAGCAAAGAACCTACAAGGAAGGGAAAG
>NW_010409155.1:21721-31159 GCF_000710305.1 Buceros rhinoceros silvestris
AGAGAAAGCAAAGAACCGACAAGGAAGGTAAAGAGGGTCTGATCAGCAAAGAGAGCTGACACTTCGAGGTCAGGCCACAGAAGTTAAATGAAAACTACCAGGAGACCAGGAAAATGGAAACTCAAAAATAAAAGGTTTCTCAACAAGAAATAAAAAGCAAAAAAATGAAGAACTGATGTCAACAAGGAGTAGAAATTAGGAGGACAGACCAAATATTAATTTAGCTTTTTGCATCATTTTTTCCTGTAAGAATAAAGCTGTGTATGAGGACAGAGACAGAATCTCTCATGGGAACAAGGACAAAGCACTGAAAATTACCACATCCATTACTAAAATGAAATGAGGCTGCTTAAAAAATTTCCATCCCAGAACTCTGAAAAAATGGGTTATATATCAAAATTGCGAACTCAGACATGAGGGTTCTCAATGAATAAGACATTTTCTGGGATAGCAGCCTAGAGCTGGAGAAGAAATGTAGAACTTGTGTTCAAAAAAGCCCTGTTAACACAAACTCAGCGCTCCTCAGTATCTTACAACATTTGTTCTAAGGGGAAAGAGCAACCAAGAGTAACCAATGACTGGATCATAAATAGAAAGCAGAATGAAAATACAACCCAGATCTTTCCAAATATATGCCAGTATAACATGATTTACATTTCTTTGATCAAATTTCTTGGTTAATGGTAACACAAGTGTCATATCTCATGGCAAATTATTGGGATGAAGAGAACATGACTAGTGGTGGTGTTCCTCCATTCTCTACCTTGGTAGAAAAAATACTAGGTCTTGGTTTGCTGTCAACACAAGCATTTAAAGTACTGCCAGCAGGACAGAAAACCAATTATCACACAGGAAGAAGAGCAAGAACTTTTAGACTTCAGTGATTGAAATGGAACGAAAAATAATAGAAAACAAGCATGGTAAGAAGGTGCTGCAACTCAGGCCTCTGCTGGAAACGATGAAGGAAGAGAAGGACTGGCTACAGTGGTTCACCACCTAAGACTAGCAAGCCACCAGTGAGCATAAGTAATGCTACTTACACAAATATATATATCCAGCACTGTATCTGGAGCAAGAAAGTATGTTAATATGCCTTTGTATTGTAGGCAACAATGACCTTGCTACTCTCATACAAACACATACATCTACCACCCTGCTACCAAAGGGTTCCAACAACATCTCTTGCCCGTCATCCACTCTGCAATGCCAGCAGCATGTTGCTGATCCAGGGCTGCAGCACTACTAAAAACCTTCACTATATATCATGGAGTAATGTTACAAATCCTTACAGAATCAAGCACTGTGGTGACTGGTAGCAATTGTGAGGCACTGGACTTCAGGCACCCAGTGATGCCTCTCTATCCTGGAGTCTAACAGGAAAGTAGGTTGCTTCAGAAAAGAAGGTCCTAAAAGCAGCTGCCATTCTTCGCCCTCAAAATACCTTCTAATCAACTTCTACGAACCGGAATACAAGAAGCCTTTTCCTATTAGACCTGTAAAACCATGTAACGGCAAGTAAAAGATGTGGGAAGCCTGTCATACTTACAAAGCTTATTATCTGCTCCATAAGGAAAAAATGTAAGTCTCTACACATGCCCGTGAATTTGAATTGTGATACCACTACCAATTTAAAACTGTAATGGACAGGAAATAAAAGTTAAATCACGAAGAGCTTGATGGAAAAGATCTCCTTTAGATCTGCTCTGGGATGTCTCAGGAGAACTTAAATAGATTTTAAGATGGTTAAAACAAATTAAACAGCCTATTATCTATTACATTACATTTACTGCCCTACCACACAGTTCACATTTCATAGCCTATAAAAATTAAGTTTTCTAGCACAAACTGGCACTTATGATAGACCTGTGCCATCTTCAAACAAGTAAGTTTGACCATAACTGAAAACTGGCATCATTAAATTTTAGTACAAAGAAAGGGGGAGGTGAATTGAATCACATTTACATTTTGACACTGCTGTACATAGATCTGCTTGTGAGACCACTTGAAAACTGTCCCATATCTCAAGCCTAACAGACTTGAAGACAATTTTTTCCTTTTATTTTTCCCCATGTAGGCTAATAGTTGTTCAATATTTAAAAAAAAAAAGCAACCGTTTTATGAATAGCCTCTTTTTAATTAAGGTGCTGAATGACTTCAAACTCATAAAAATTCTATGAAAAAAGCCTTTAGCCCAGCTGATCAAACTTGAATGTATTACTTTTAACCATACTTATGGCTGCATTTCATACACATTCCTGGCTGGAAAGAACAGAAAAGGATTTTCTGGGGCAGGATTGTCTTTGTGAATGAACAGAGTCGTGTAAGTAACACCTCAAAGATGTTCCCAATTCTCAGCTTCACCTTCTTCAATGGTATTGTCTCTTTTCCAGAATATTTAAGCAGCAGACAAACCCCCAAACCAAGTGAAAAGTACATACTTCCACTGAACAAACCCAAACAGAATCTTTTTCTCCTCAACCTTGTTAAATGTCACACACAAATTTAGTACCAAACTTCACTTATTTTGTACCATCATTCACAAGCGATGGAGAGAAAAGCTTGCTAAACAGTAATTTTAGTTCAGCTAAAAGTGGCTGAAAATAGACATCAGGCATGAGGGTCTCATTAAGTCAAACTCTTCTAAAGGTCAGTGGTTCCTCATCTTTTACCATAATTAGGCGTAAATTAACAAAACTGGCAGCCTTCTGTATTTCACGGACCCAGCACTCTGTGCTTTCCTTCACGTCAGCACTGAAGCACCGTTCAGAGGGCACAGATCCAGAGTGGTTATTAGGTTGTGCTCCGTGTCTCCCCTCAAAGCAGGTTTGGAATTTCATTTTCTTCTGAAATTTGGTGGTCTCAGGGAGGACAGTTAGAACAAATCAGAAAGGTGGGAGAATGGGCAAGAGGGATAGTGAAGGAAAAAATTGTTTATGCACAAAGGTAACTCAAGGCCATGACACGAACAGGTTTGCTGTTGGTTTGGTTTTGGTTGTTTGGTCAGGTTGGTTGTTTAGAAGACAACCTATCCTTTCATTTTGTTCTAGTGTACTCTGCCTCGTACCCTACTGCCCCACAGCAAGGTACTACTGCTACACAAATAAGTAATAGATGAGAAATTCATGTATTAATATTATCCTATGGTTTCATTAAACAATACCCAAATTTTGGAGAGAGGAGGCAAAATGAAGTGTAAAGAGACAGAACAATACTTTGTCAAGTATACTGCATGAAAAATTCTGCTAGCACTGCACAGAGAAGTCCCTGATATAGGAAGTGATATATATTTGCTGTTGTCACTTCTTTGAGGAGCAGCTGTTTTCCTTTTTCTGGGTCTTCCTGGGTAGTATGAACATAAATAAATGTGAATGAATAAAGCATGAGACCTGTTATGCTTCTCTTGTTTTGTTTCTATCTTACCACCTTTACTACTGCACGTCATCACCTACAGTTCACTGTGCGCCAATATCCCTGCCTGGAAAGGGTTTGGGAAAAGCCTTCCAGAAAAACTTTGTGCATGAAGACCTAATAATTTGAACTCCAGATGCCAGCCAGCTAGAGATGGCTACTAAGTAACGTGCTTTGATTAAGTACAATGATTTAGTAATGGCCTAAAATTAAGGCAAACAGGACGAGCATCCTAAGGAGAGATTAAGAACAGCTCAGGAAGTCACAGAGACAGGACCAGACCCGACTATAAATTCTAGAACAGCTTTTTCCTTTCTTCTTCAAAGGAAAAACTGCAGACCAACACAACACAACAGACTGACAAACACAGATTAGTAGCTCCTAACCCGTTACTACACTAGTGCCTAAACAATCCAAGCAGAGACCCTGTTGTGACTGTTGCTATCAACTGTTTCCAACCACTGGAAACAAGACACATCTTTCTTCCTTTTCTTGAGGTTGGTGGTTTGGGTTTGTTTTTTTTCTTTTTTTTTTAATTCCCATCCAAGAAGTAACTAAATGCATAACAAAAGCATTAGGTCTAGGTTAGATTTTCATCTTTCCGTGGAAAAGTATTACCCTGTATCAAGCCAAGTTATGCTCACTATGGGGAGATACCAACGAACTCTCTTCTCTGAAGGTAAACTCTGTCTCCATCACAAAAAAAAATGCCTCTATAAATTCGAGTGGGTGAAGGAAAGGAAAAGTATCAAAGGAAGATCTTTAGTTTGGAACGGCGCTTAGGTCAGTGAAGTTGCCATATTTGTTTTTCAAAGGATTGCTAATGGATGGGATTGTCTTAACTGAAGTTTTACGAAAATAAGATTTCTTCCAGGCCACCGGCAGTTACTACAAATTGAAAGAGGAATTACAGGGGAGGGACTGACTAAACATTCACAGGAAATATTCCCACTACAAGAGGTGCATCTTTCTCAAATGCAGACTATGGATTCAGATACCCTTTACTAGCAGCAGTAACAGGAGCTTCTCTTGCTCCTCCTCACTTGCCCAGCTTACTCGAGCTGATGAGGGTTGGTGTGGCCACCCAGCAGTCTGGCTAATTTACTGGTTGAGAAGGGCTGGCAGGAGCTACTGTAATGATGTAATTACTACATAGAAAACAGTATGGACCAACTACTAACAGTTTCTAACGAAGATTATCACCAAAAAAAGATGACATCTGACTTTGAACTACACTAGCAATTCCCTAATTTTCAAAATGCTGAAAGCACCTGCAAGCCTTGTCTTATCCAGTGGAAGACACCACTATTTAGTGTTTCAAATCAGCACAAAGTAGAAAAATAAGGCTTGCAATTACACTCCAAAACCCCTACTCAGTCATTCCAAACTGCATTCCTTTAGCAACACAAATAAGTAGTCTTAGTCCATAAAGCTCTCAAACATTAATTACCAACTGGAGTATACTTGCAGTTGCTCTGTATCAAAGCCTTCCATAAAGAATGGCAATGTAATGCACATTTGGACAGCGCTAAGTTAAACACGGGTCTTTATTTTCAATACCACTGCAATAAAATTAAGATAACTGAAATGCAGGTATCAAACTGTGTGTGTGACGTGAACCACAGGAAAGTTAATCTCACATAATACCTCCAGTTCTACACATTCTCTTCAAAGTTTTTTTCCATTTAGATTTAGTGTCAGTAAATGATGCATTTTATTTTGCCTCAGTTTTGTCAATAGACCGGCTGAGTAAAAACAAGGATGTTGATAACAAGCAGCATTTTAACTCTCACAACGGTACATGTTATTAAATTGTATCTATATGTATTTTGTATTATTATACCACATTTGGTCAGCAAGGTCACAATGGAAATCGATACATTCTAAAATTCTACTGCACAGCAGTAACAATTTGTGTTTGTTCACTTTCAAAGACTGAATGACTTTGTTCTCTAAGCTTCCCTGAGCACTCAAGTCCCACTAGTAAATTGCATTTGCTTAATGCACAAGTAAAATCAACTACCCGTTAATATAGCTAATCACTGCACATACCTTACTGAGAGCTTAGGAAAAGAAAAAACACCAAGGGAACCAAAGAGACAAAAGTACGTTCACAGATAACTTCAATTTTCTTCTGAAAACTGAATAAGCTCTATGAACTAACAACTATTGGATTTCATGAACGAGTTTGCAGCCACGTACTCCTGTAGCAAATAGACATTGTTTAACTTTTACCAACCTTGTTATGGTGGTGAAGGATATAACGAACTGCAGTTCTCAGCATTTATTTATTTATTTTAAAACAATGTCAGCAAAGCCAGTAAGCATGGCCATAATCCTCCTGAAAAGCTGATTTTGCTTGTATGGCTTACTCCATCCTTGCTTAGGACCCTCCTGAAATCAGTCAGTGCAGCTAAACAAAGTTAAAGGCCTTTGGCAGTACAGCACATTGAAATCAGTAAAGCATTTCTAACGTAAAATTGGAATTTGCAAAGCATTTACTGCTACCCCTTCCTTTTTCACACATTTACAAAGCGATGAAAAAGTTTCGAGAAAAAAAGACCCACGGTTTAATATCTGTTCAAAGCTGAGGTTCTTTGAAACCCTGACTAAACGCTATTGAACAGACTGTCTGTATTAAAGTTTTCATGCTACAGAAACACGAACACTGTTTCTAGATGAAACGCATCTTTCTCAGCATACATCCAACTCTCCATCTTGGATGTTCAGTCTCAGCCTTGTCCATACACATCTGTCTTCACCCGTGTCAACAGTTATTGGCAAAAGTTTATGAAGGCGGCCCTGAGCATCTTAAAATCCCCTTTAAGTTCAGTGTTGCTTCATGGTAACAGTTCTAGAAAGAGACTTCTAAAGGTATTTTAAAGAGCGCCCGTTCTGAACTTCCACAAGTGAACTTCACATATATATATATATTCGTATATCACATGTGCCTTGAACCAGGCAATCAGTAAAGTCAGATCTTTACTATCAGAATCAGCAGTAACAGAATTCAGTGATGACATATGAGTTACAAAGCAACATTTTCTGAAATTCCTTTCCTTAGGAAGCTTGTATGATATTAGGCACTATATGATCACTCAAGTCCATTTTATTTTCTTGGAATCTGAACTCTCAATAGTAAAGTGATGATTTTTATATAAACAGACAGTCAAAGGAAAGAGACTTCCTAGGAGTCCCATATTCCTTCTCCCATAAAGACAGGCTAATACACGCATTGCGCAAGAAGGAGAATCCGCCTCACAACAGCCCCCAGCTATGTTTCTCAGAACACAACTATTGCCAGCCATAACATGGAAAAACCCTTGATTCAAACTGCTAAGAAGAGACTTTGCTGTGCTCTCGGTAGAGGATTCAGAGTGTTGAGGGAAGAAGTTCCAAGAGGAGGGAAATGACAACTTAAAAAAATTTACAGTCATTTATGTGTATTTTATTTTAATGTAGCTTTTTTCTTATGTAAGAATAAAGGTGAAAAATCCTAAAGATTCCTTTTTGAGTTATTTTTTTTAAAAAGCACAAAATCAAAACAACACCCCCCCCAATATCTTAACATAAATCCAAGCATCCTACCATAATCAACACAACAGTGCTTACGTTCATTTTCAACAGCACTGAACACAGCTGTACAGCAAATCAGCCAGACAAGCAGTGAATCATCACACCTTCTGAGTGATGAGGATTAGCAGAGATGCCACCAACAATCTGGGGGGTGGGAGGAGATTTGCCAGAGCTCTAAACGGAGTAACGATCTGTAGAGCTTTAGAGCCTCCACAGGTAATACAGAAAACGAAAGCAACCAGGAATGTTAGGGTTTATAGTCTTCATGGATTTTCAGATACACGTATATAACTAACACCTACAAACACCCAGAGCAAGGCTACAAGACTGAATTACATACCTACAAAATAAAATTCCTAGTAGTCTGCTTTGAAGCAACTCCACAGGAATAACACTGTCCAAAAGCAACCAAAGACCCTCCACTTCTCCTTCCTCTCCTCTGTTATGCAGTCAATAAACTCACATAAAACAAACACCACAAATGGAATTCAAACACAACTGTGGCCATTTCCAGATTTATTTTCTTCTGTGGTATATGACTGTGTCACAACAAGTCCTCTCCATAAATCTCAAACCCAAGTTTTCAAACAATCAAATTGTAAAACCCAAGTAATTCTATTTGACCTTCATTATTTAGGTCTGCGTGCCAGGTCTAATCAGTTCTCACAAGCACATTCCACTTTTTAAAAACAGACTGTAGAAATACATTTTTCAAACTAAAAGGAACAGAATGCATTGTTTTGATGCTACAGCCTGAAGCCCTTTATCTGAGTTTTATCAAAGTATACTCTATCACTGATCAAAGCAGCAATGACAACTTAATGTTCTTTAAAGTTATATATTGCTGCATAAACTTCCCACTTTTGTCTTGTGGCCTCCAGCACAGCATGTCATTGGGAGTATATTCAAAGGTCAAGAGACTTTCTTTCCAAAGCCCTCCGTTCCCAAGTGGCAGCTCTAATGATTGTGGCAGTGGAGAGTAGAAGGAGTAGATTAATTCCATCAGTTTGTTCTCACATACCCTAGATGTTCGAACCAGATGTTCCAAAGACTACCTTGTACGTTACTGTATGAACTATCTGTGTGCGGTAGCAGCATTTCCACATTACCCTATTACTGATTTTATTACCATCTAAAGACCTCTTCTCACCCTCGTACTGAAATCAGTATTTCACTTTAAGTTCTTTTCAGTTTAGCATTTTGCATATGTCATGTGACTGGCAGACTTTTTAAAGCAAAGTTTGGAAGTTACTTGGACGTGCGAGATTTGAAATAAAAAAATCCGTATTTTAATAATTTACTAAGAAATCTCAGATTGAGTTTACTAGAAAAATATTATGCAAGTTTATGTTTAAAGAACTGTGCTGTACATAAGACTCCTTATTTAATAAAAAGGCACGAGAACATACAACATAACTTGCTTCCAACTGCAGATCTCCATGTCCATAAAGTTTTTAAGCTTCAGATGAATACTTGTCATGATTAAAGCACTCTCAGCATCTTGAAAATTCCTGTCCACACCCCCAGACAAGAAAACCCCTGGAGAAACAAGGCTCACAGTGACTTGAGAAATCAAGGACTGCGGAACAGGAGCGAGCCAGGATTCAGGAGGCGGTACCAAATCTCGTAACAGTAGAGAATCCAGTTAAATCAGCTGCCACACTCTCAGGAATGTGGGAGTCATCCAAGTACCTCACCTTCGAGGCAGCACTCAAACTCCTTGATCTCCTATCTAAAGGCCTGTGAGGGGGACAGCTACCAGGGGGAAAGCCCATGGCCCAGAGCTTAGAAAACATGTGTGTTCCTGCAAAGTTTTTGATTTTCACAAGTGGAGTACTGCAAAGCCAGAAGCACAACAGCCGTGAGAGCACCACTGGTAATAAAATAAAGTTGGCTCTTCTCTGCTCCGTCCTGATTTCACCTACACTCACCAAGTTTCTTACTAATTCCTTTTCAGAAAAGGAAAGGAACAGTCAAGGGGGGGTGGAAGAAATATGGGGCCGGTGAGGCCAGACTCTGCAAGTTTGATGTAAGGGTCTGACGTGGAATAGTAGAGAACAGAGGGCAAAATTGGCCCCTTCTCACAAACTAGTTTCAAAGCACTAAAAACAAAGATAGTTGGGATTTTGATGCTACAAAGGAAATAAAAATTGAAAAATAAAAAAATTGGGCAACAGTAGGTCACCCACAGCCATGCACTGAGATAGTCTTACCCTCCAAAATCACGTTTGTTCTACCAGGAATACAATATAATAAAAAAAAGTATTTTAATGATTACAACTCACGCAGGGTCATTTTGAGAGATGTCTCTTTCCAGACATGTGATTCCACCATAACTTTCTCCAAGATTTTGTGGCCAGAAAGAATCATCACATAAAAAGGGAACCTTTAAAGGTCAATCTCTGCCCAGATTATACAAAGAATTCAAATTAAATTAACATGGTCTGAACCGAT
>NW_010409155.1:31280-42461 GCF_000710305.1 Buceros rhinoceros silvestris
TGAACCGCTGATGTACAGTGCCCTACTCTCAGACACACTTGGATCTATTAATGAACTCTGTAATTACATAAGCACAAAGTTCACGTTTTAAATGTCAAACCTCAAGCAGGCAGAGATTTTTCAAATCAAAGCATCACCAAAACCAAAGCAGGGATCTAAGAAAAAGTGTGATTGATCCAAAATCATTATCATCTTGCTAAAATATGTAAGAAAGAAGAAAAAAATTGGTATCAATAAAATAGTGACTTTTTAGGCAACTTTCAAATACTGTAAAACTAATACTAGAAAACTCAAACACTTGGTCATCAGGCTGTTGCTTCGGTAGGGTTTTAGCTTTCCATTTATTGACATGAAACCTCTATGCCAGTTTCAGTTTGTCCCTGATCACTTCTCCAGATATGTAATGACCACAGAAGTTGTTTTAAGATCTATGTTTTATAAAATTGCAGGTACTTGGAAATATGATGCACTGAACCATATCACTATTACTTTTCTAACCAAAATCATGCTCATTAAAACAGCTTAATTCCCAAATACTTTTTCCAGTGATCGCGCTAAATTACAACAGCAAATTTTAAGATGGAATTTTCTAGTCCAATGAGCCTAGTACACAAAGCAATATTTGAAAATGTAATTTAAATGTTTCAATGAAAGACACTGACGGCTTCTTCCAACTGGTTCCTATTAGGCTTCAGATTCATGAATTACAACACATACATACTTAGCACATGCATTTTTGAGAACCTGCTGTGCAGCACCATAAGAGCAATACCGCAGGCCATTGTTGAAAGAGATAGTTTTACGGGGTTTTTTGTTTCTTAACGTCATTTCTGCTACAGTTACGGGAAATATTTTAGTTCCAGACTGCCCAATAGAAGCCTGTCTGGAAGAAATGTTGGAACAGAAGCATACATTAGAACAACATTTTAAGCTTAAAATATAGCTCTAGATTTTTTATATGTTTATACTACTCTTTTGCTACCAGTATCAAGTGACATTATGAACCTTCTGTGGCATACTAAAAAATATTGTATGATATAAACAAAGAGTCTTTTAAAAGCCTCTCAAAAGGTGGATAAATGGGAAAAAAACCCTCTAAGAAGGGGGAAGCAGACAAATAGAGAACAGTGAGCAGCTCTGCATACACAGATGGCTCATTCTTCTGACACACTATACAGGTGAGGGTATACAGGAAAAACTTTGGTTAGTGAAAATTGCCAGAAATTTAACAGAATTTTTCTATGCTCTGTCTTCACATCCCTCCCCATAAATTCAAAGCACTCAGAAGTAGCAGTAGTACTCCTAAGAATATAACTCAAACCAAATGTTTGAGCAAGGCAGACTCTGTTATAAAATCTCACACAACCAACATCCTTTAACTGAATAGGTACCACTGTGCCTGGACATGCACGAGAGCTAATCCGTAAGGAACGCCACTTGTACAACGTACTACCCCGGGCTTTGGACACCTCTATCTAGGCCACAAAGTCCAATGACAATCAGTAACCACCCACAGCCCCACTTCATTGGCAGCTCTTCAGAGATGACTCTCTGCTCTAGCTTCGTAGGGAAAATTTTTCTTACAAAAACTTTCAGTCCTTACAGGCTGTCAGGACAGGGCTGTATCAGAATTTAAACAACATTAAAACGTGTTAAAATCTTCTCCTCCTTGAAATCCAAAAGAATGTCTTGAAGATACTAGCAGATATCTTCACTATGCTTCTACAGTAACACAGCATATTTACTGAAGCCTTACTAATCCTGATCTGAAAAAAACAATACAGTAACAGGCAAGCGCAGGTAAGTTTTGCATCGATCTAGGTAAAAATCATATCTGTTGTTGAACCTAAGAGATAATGTAAACCTTAGTTTTACACAGTAAACTGGATCTAGAAATGAATTATTACGCAGAGCATATACTTTACGCATCTGTGCGAAGAAAAAAATACTGTTAACAATATCAAGCTACTTCCATGAAACAATGTATTATGATAATAATTCAAAGATCTTTATTTAGGAGTCCATGCTCCTTTAAATAGTCACATACTTCCAGAGTGCAAAGCTCATGTAACCTAATCTATGTTTTCCTCAAATCCCCACAAGTCCATTTACTTAACAACACCACACTCCTGGATGGCTGCCTGGCGTACCAAACCTGTCCCGTCGTGCATATTTTTATACATGTTACTAAATTAGGAAAGCAGAGTGGACTAAGGTTATGCCAACTCTAAAAAAGAACAGGGTTTGCATCAGATTTTGCCTTTGCTTTTAAAGTCACAATCATAATTTAAAAAATCTTTGAATTTTACTAAATATGAAAGCGATCTCCCCTAATCAGAGACAGAAAAAAAAGCAGAAGGGAAATATAGGAGGGGGGCAAAAAAGCAGCCAAATTTACTTCCCCTCCACCCTATTTCAAAGGCTCTAAATCAAAATTTGGAAAACAAATTAAAATATGTGGTCCTAACCCATTTTTTAAATGCCAGAGTCTAGAATAAGAATAGAATTATTGGCATGCTGTACCCATGATCAGTGGAAATCTACTGTGAAAAGGAGTTAGGTAAGAAGCTGCGTTTATATGCCTTTAATTAAGATCTACTGAAATACCTTATGTTGAGCTCTATTCAGAATTAATAAGCCGGGTATTCAAGAAGTCTTTACCAGCGAAATACTGGTATGAATAGTAAATACAGATATTGTACTTCATAGCAACTTAAAAAAAAGTGAGAGAAATGAATATGCAGTTTTCATGTCTCAAAGTTTCTCTTGCCCCTAATTAGCAAAGCAAATGCCTAAGCAAAAGAGACTTAGCAATATTCAATTAACATTCAGAGGGTTACTTTATAAGTAGACAAAGTAGCAATCAACAATTACAGTTGGATTTATAATTTTAATAATGACTGAACTCCTCTTATCACTGCTACTGAAGTTACCCATGCAAGAGAAAATAACCCAGCATTTAATCTGCATTTTTCCAGAATTCATCTTCATGAACTCTTCCAGCCTTCTGGAAGCACAAGTTGTTTCAGTTATGAAACCTCACCGATCTTACCGGTATTAACTTCCAATTAACTTAGAGGGTTATTAATTATGGAGAGATAATTATTAATTTCCTAATAACGGGTGGAAAGACTCAATCCTCCCCAACATTAAATAAGAACAACCTCAAAAAGGTGTGGTCTCAACACATGGAATGGGAACACCCAAGTTCTATTTCTGGCTAACACTGACTTCTCCTGTGGCCTGGAGCAAATCACTTCTGTTAAAAACACTTTTTTCCATTCTGTAAAATGAGGATAACACTCCCTTATCAGCTTCACAGGATCTTTCTCAAACGCTTTGAAGACTAAGTTTTATAAGCCTACAAACGTTTTTTAATGAGGCTTACACTGACTGTATTTCTAAAACATTTTGCCTTAGAAAGGAGAAGAATTTGAACTGAAATTAAATTGAGTGTACACACTGTTCCCCTCCCCTAAATACTGTTGCTGTTCGCACTTTAAATCCACCAAAGGCACATGAATAATTTATCCTTTGGATTCTACCTCAGTGAAGCAAAATGGCAACCAGTGGACGCAGAAGTCTCAAGAGACAACACGGAGCTGCAGTTTGAAACGGAAGCCATGCGGTTCCTCATATGGGGAAGAAATGGCATTGGCTACACCTGCCTTGCACTCCTGCAGAGATCTATGTCCACTCAGCAACAGCAGCTTTACAGATTAAAGAAACAGCACTGCACAGTTTACATGAAGTTTGGTATTATTTGTCTACATTTTTTTTTTTGGCCTGATCAATGAGCTCAACTCTTGCATTTAAAACTCCCTGACAACAGACACAAAGAAAAACTTGGTTTAGCCCATGTAAAGACAACTGCTATTTTCTCCCCCCTTTTTAAAAGGAACTTTGCCAAAAGATGGGCTGGGATCATAAACCATACCCTATTCTTTGTTTAATTACTTAGCTTTTGCTCTTGACTTGGCAAAACATTAAGCTTTTCATTTTAGTAAATCTATAATTAACTCCAGCATGTGCTGAGTAAACAAAACCTCACTTTTAATTAAATCTTAGAACAAGATGCTGCAACTTGCCATTTCTAAGGAGAAACATCTCCCATCCATATGTACAATAAAAAAGTCTAATCCTTGTCAAATACAAACCTGAAGTCCAGCTTTGAGTATAACCCACCCTCTTATATGTCAGCTGTTGTCCAAACATGTACAGACTAACTACAAGACCAAAATGCAATCCTGAGGAGCCATCGGTTCACAAAAGCTTTCAACGTTCAAGGCAAATCAAATCTAAATGGTATCACAGCAAAACTGAGAGATAAGCTTGGCTTTGGGACTCCTGAAGAATTAATTTCTCCAGTACACCTCACTGGATTTTTGTGTGTTTGCAAATGATGCAATAGTTCCTACAGAAAGAGAAAATAATTTCTCAAGAATTAAAGGAGTTAACTATCATACGGATTACAAACACCAGAAACAAAGGGGAACTATCTAATCAGTCATTTCTAAGTGACAAGTTTCAGAAAATTTACTTCTCACATACACATAGGACTAACTCTACCAATCTAAATTGAGACCTCAATTCTCTGAATAAAGAGGAATCTCTAAAACAAAATAAAATTAAGCTTCTGTGAAAATGTAATCTCAACTCTTAAGTCAAGCTTAAACATGAACTAATGTATTTATATGAAGTAATAACCATCTTCTGTTTACGCTGCAATGCTAAGATTGGGGTTTTT
This sequence comes from Buceros rhinoceros silvestris, assembly GCF_000710305.1. NCBI lineage: Eukaryota > Metazoa > Chordata > Aves > Bucerotiformes > Bucerotidae > Buceros > Buceros rhinoceros. The sequence goes on from NW_010409155.1 coordinate 36,028, forward strand.
TTTCAGAAGAAATCTCTGGCATTGCATATTTCCAAACAGCCCTCAAGAATTTGGATTATTTAAGTGCAAGAGTTAGATAGTAGAAAAACTTTACAAAACTTTACTTTACGTCCAAGATTTACACATACCAGAGTCAATGAAAAGAATCAAGAAACAGTTAAAGACAGAAGCTACAAGATACACAGTTTGGAGAAAAAAAATGCTGTGCATTTCAATGAAAAAAGTGCTCAAGAGAACTTTGTATTACCACATCTCATCTTCTCACTCATCTGCAACTCTCTTAATCAGCTCTCCCCTCAAAGACAGAGTCTCTCAGTGATTTTGATTACCACAGAATCTAGCTACTGATGACTCTGCATTAGGCAGAAGCTGGTCCCCTTATAAACCTTATCCAAACTATATCCAAAACTTGACTTCAAGAGAATTTCACAAAGCTTTTTCTTCCAGCTATACTATATTTCAATTTCAACACGCTTATTCTGGACAAGCTTTTCCCCTTACTTGTCATCAGCTTTAGCTTAGTCATCTTTCAGCAATTCTCACAACAACTTAAATAAGGACATGTGATGGAAGTCCCATTGTTTCAATGCTAGTGCCCAATTAAACAAAGTGCTGTGCAGCCAACGGTGTTCTCACCCACGGGTGACACTGCAGCATTTGTTAAGCACAAAGGTGAGATTATTATTTACACTACAAGAGTGCCACAGGATAGAAAGCGCTTTCTAATCTCCAAGGAACACAATTTCCATGCCTCACCCAATGCCCTTTCCCCATCCCTCAGCAGTTCATATCGCCTCATTTCTTCAGGAAACTAAGCCTTATGTGTTCAGGCTGTTTGCAAGTATTTTCACCATTCTCCTCCATCTCCTCCCTTAAAATAACTTTACTGTTACTAGTTTTACCAGATTTCCATATTTACTATATTTTCTATATTTACTAGATTTCTATAAGGCAAATCTTAAACACTAAAAATTTGTATTAAGAACACAATTGTGGAACAAAACCATTAAAATGGATAATGAATCAACATATGCTATTAACTGCACTGTTTCTTTCAGTTCTTAGTCACAGTTACGAAAATTATTACGAAACTGAAAAATGCCAATAGAAGAGTGTGGATGTTTGGACATGTAATGGCAAATATTTACCATCCAAATGCTCTGCGGTTGTAATGAAGAGATTTCCCAGCACTCGATTAAGGATATTACCCCTCCTAGGTACCCACGTAGTTTCAGAAAAGAAAAAAAAACCCAAAAAACCACCTGAGGGTACTTATCACATCAGACAGGGATGCCAGGAATGACAGGGTAACAACTCCAAAGTAAGCTTTTTATGTGATGACATCATCAGGCTGCCAGTTGGCCTATCTGGTTATAGAATACTGATCAGCCTTTCTGAGCTGGATTCCCTGCTGTGATAAACAGTTCACTGCCACTCGTGTGCTATGCGCAGGACGTCTGGAAGAAAACGGTCACTAATTTTGAAAAGTTACTTCCATAAATGACCATCACCTATACCTGAAAGCTGGTTTTTTAATGTGGATCTTTAAGTTTTGCACAAGCTGCACTAGCATTCACCATTTTACAAAAAAACCTCTGAAGACACTCTTGGAAGCTCTCCTCAGGAAGTGTAATGTTTAGGAAATACTCAACGCAGCAGATTAACTCTCCAGTAGGCAAACTCTCCAGTCTAAGTGAAAGACTAATCTTGCTCAGACCGGTAACACTCAAGCTGCATGACATCCAGTCGTGCTGATAGCAACAGCACCTGAACAGACAGGGTTAGAAATGATAGCAGTAACAGCCGACGTGTAACCCAATGTCCCCCTACTAGCAAAACCAGGCCAGACACCACTGGATTCTCCCAGTCAGAACCAGGCAAGAGTAGGATTATTTCTAAGCATGCAAAATCGTCATGCGCACAAAACTAAACACACTTGGGGACAATGCTCAGTACCAAATTTTGTCAGCTTGAGGAGAAATTAAACACAGCGTGCCTGTGCAGCGGATAGCAGTTCCTAATCGAATGTGGTAGACTCAAAATCAACTCTTCAGTAATGTAAATGATCCTTTTGAAAGTCTTTTTTGGAACCTTTTTAAGTTAATGTGTGAAGTTTTGTAGAAAATGTGTCACTTTTTCTTTGAACAAGTCTTTTTCATGGTACAGCACCGTAAGGTAAATTATCTTTGAGGAACATAAAGCACACTCAAGTCACTCCTTCCTTTTGAATGTAGGACATCTGAAAATTGATGGAAATTTTATTGGCCTTGGGTCATAACGTTTAACAGGTTTATCTAATTTCATTCCAGAGCATTTACATAGTCCTATAAATTTTTTTCTTTCTAATCATAACCATCCTTTGACTTGTTCTTATTAGGCCTAAAAAAATACAAGGAAAGGACATTGATTTCTGCACCCAAAACATCAAGGAGAAATTGCAACGTGTTTCTTGAGAATAAGCAGCGTGAACTTACAAACACATGAAGGTCACATTGAGAGGTTAGTTAAAATTAGAGCCAAAAGTCGATCCTATTAGACTCAGTTAGACCTGGTTTGTTTTTTTTTTTTTAAATACTGGCCTTAGGTTTTTATCATCTCTGCAGATCTGAAAATGCATATATATGTCAGAGAAAGATAAAAAATAAAATTAAAGAATATTTTAAAACTACCATCATCTTATCTGGAAAGATATGATGGCAATGGAAGAAAAATAATCAGTTATGTCTGCTTATCAAAGTATTAAGGAGGACAAAAAAATTTGAAATCTGCCTATGGCCAACTTTTTCTGACTTTGTGCCACATTTACTTTGAATAAATTTTGCTTTTTTCTTATAAACTAGCAAGACAAACGTTTGTTATTTTCTGTCATAGTGAGGTAGAACTGCCAGAGGCAAACCTACTAGACATGTGTCTTTTTAGAAAATACAAGAATGGGGCTGTTGGGAGAGGAAAAAAAAAAAACCAGAAGGACTGGAATCGTTTGTATTCTGGAAAATTGGAATCAACATAATTTTATCATAATGACAGTTGTCACTGGCATTTTGTGTCTTCTCAAAGAAGTTCAATATTTTCTTGATACAATGGTGAAGACTTTAAAACAGATACATTTTTTTCTCACTTCAGAAGCATTTTTCAAGTCTTTACCTCAAGTACACAGAGCCTGGCTTTTTTCTAACTGCAGAGTGTATTTAGTACAGCACACACAACAGCGATCCCTGCCCAGTCTTTACATACAAGTTGTACTGTGCTTCAACTGTAAAACACCAGTAAACCTAAAGCAGAGCGCTATGCAAATTGAGTTTGAATGGAATTCGTCATTGCTGTAATCCCTCACGCCACTGAACTTACCTGCAGGTAAATATTTCAGCTGGTTGTTAGCCAAGCGAAGATGACGTAAAGATCTCAGGCGGCCAATCTCTGGACACACAATTTCAAGGGCATTATCACTTAGGTCCAGAAACTGCAGTTTAACGAGGGAGCCAATGGCTTGTGAGAGAACAGATTAAAACATGAATGTGACCCAACAGTAACATTAAAATCTTAATAGGACTGTGAGAGGATAAAAAGCCACAGTACCTAACATCTGCATCTGAGCACATTTTGACATATTAAAGCTGGTCTCACAACTGAATGACATGATTGGTGGACAAGCTAATCTACCTTGCAAACTACTGCTGGCAGTGAGACAGGGAGGGCAGAATAAAGTGATGTACAGAACACGCCCATTTCTAGCCTCTCCTCAGACAATTGTGCTCTGAAATCACTTTTTCCATTCCTTTGCTTTGAGTCTATCAATTTATTTTTTCAGGAAGAGTTTAAAGTAATTTCCTGAACTTGGGCACGTAACTCTACAGTTAAGACAAGGAAAAGAAACTAGTATAAGTTCTTGACACTTCAGGTTTCAAATCTGTCATGATCTAAACCAGCAGAGTATCCTGTGTGAAAACTGGCTGAAAGCAGCAAACACTCTGGATTTTCGTTTCTGTAGATGAGTGCCATGTGGCCTTTTCACTTTCTGCAATTAGAACTGAAGCAAACAGCATTTAGGGGCATTTCAAAATTCATTAAAAGATTTTAACATAGTATAAACAAGGATATTATCGACTAAGAGCTACACTGGTATATTTCGTATTAAAATCTTTAATGTTTTATGGGGAAATAAAGGGAAAACAGGCCTCTTCAAAGACGAAAAATGAATATTTTATGATTCCTGCCACTTATTGCGAGCTGGTAGATTACTTACCTTCAGGTACAACAACTATGTTATTTGAATGAAGGTACCTGGGGGGAGGAGAAAAAAAGCAGAGGATACCACCTGTTACCCTTGAGGACTTCTGCTACATAATCAGTTTGCAAAATATCCAATTTCAGACTGAAAGAGCACCCTCAAAGCCATTCCTCTCTATGACCACAAAAGCTGTGGAAACTGTATAAACTGGCAATGGATAGATGCTTCAGTTTCACTAGGCTATCGAACGTTTAACATAAGAGTATGACATGCAATTCTTGAAACAAAACATTCACAGTTACAATAATAACAAGCTTTAGCTTTGAGTCATAAGAGGAAAACAAAACAGCAAAAGAATAAAGCAGATAGAATAACCAGGATGAACTGTATTTGATCACTAGGTTATTCCACACTAAATGCTGGACAGGAAAGCCCAAACCCACACAATTTACACAATTACAAACATTTTCCCCTGCACAAACACTCTTACACCTTCACTGACCAAAGAAACAAGCACATGATCTACTCGCTGCAAGGGGGTTTTTTTTTTGTTGTTTTTTTGGGTTGTTGTTTTTTTTCAAACTTAAGAGTATATTTTGCAAAAGGAAAACCCAATTTCACACATGGTCATATAGGTAGTTACTGAGGGTGGCCAAATCTCTCACTAAGAATATTCAGCACCCTCTGCTGTAGCACTTCTGGTAGTACTACTAGTAACATAAAAACCGTTCTTAGATTTATCACACATTTCAGTTTTCTATCAACATCGCTGCAATGGCTCTTGTAGAGAACAGCAGTAACATTTTCAAATATTGCTGTGTAATTGTAAAGGAATACTGAGGACTCAATGCCCAACTGCTTAGGCACACATGGAAATTATTTGCACAGCGTATTTGTTTTCATTCTATTCAAACAGCATTTCCTAAAGTAGGATCCTGTTTTTTCAGGAAGATAGAGGCAGAACAAGCAAAAAGACATGAACATTTCAACTGCATGGAGCATGTGGGCCTTCTCTTTTCCTTTAAAAAAATCACAGACATTTAAAGTTTACTAAAAAAGCAACAAACATAAGAATAGCAACTATGTTTGTAGAAATCCTTAGATAGAGCCTTAGGATAAGAATTTTCCTCATTTCAGCTGCAGCTCCTGAAAATCCTTGTGAACTACGGAAAAATATTTTATGAGGTTCTACACCTAGTAACCCACCCTGAGGGACACGATACACAAGGAAACACAGGCAACAGTGAAGTGTTTGAAAACAGAAAGCAAAATCACTGAGGATGTAACTGACAAGAAAAAAAAAATCAGCTAAGAAAAAAATCAGTTGTCTTTCAAAATTTAAAGCTACTGTACAAAATTATTCTTTAATTTACATCTTTATTTTGTGGTCTCTTCTCCATCAACAAAAGATCTCTTGTTGTCTGATCAAAAATTGACTTTTACTGCTAGACTTGTACACAAACCACAGGCCCAGAGCACGTATCTCTAGACCACCCGAACGTGTGGGATAATGGAGGTACAACTAAGCTTGCTGAACCCCAAATAATTAGGTTTCACTCCCACAATTCAGTGTTTGTAAAAATTATTTCAAGCTGTAATTTATACAGGTTTTCCTAGAGGCACCATCAGATAACATGGGAGATTTCTTGATGCCCCATGGCAAGTCATTAAATACTAAGGTATCAAATACAAAAATATTTATTTTACTACTTCAGAGCATAAACATACTCTCAAGTCTCAGGCATGATGAGACAGGAGTGTCTCATATGCAAGTTGGAGACTGCAGTGACCTACAAAACGGTTCAATTATATTGCTCGCGTGTACCAGAGGGGTGTGGTTTCAAGGGCCAAATTAAGATGACAAGATCAGACAGCTGAATGCATTAGACTACTCAGACCTACACCTCCTCCTGTTTGGAGCTTTCCATTAAACAAACCGAATCAATGGCCCATCAGTTACTCAACTGAAAGCAAGCCAAATGAGTTAAAAGGGGAAGAGGGGATGTGCCTTTTACCCCCCACTGCCAATTCTACCATACAAAGAAATCATAACCTTACAAGAAAAGGGGAGGGAAGAGAACATTGACTCAAGGGCTTATGGTTTAAAATTAATGGCCAAAATACCACAGTGACATCCATTCTTTGGGCAAGATTGGATAAACTACTCTGCCTACAGCCATCATCACTGAATAGTTACTATCCCTCC
>NW_010409155.1:42577-49752 GCF_000710305.1 Buceros rhinoceros silvestris
GACAATCTGGGAATTGCTTCCGTAGAAACTCACTGCTACAATCAGTAACTCTGGTAGCTGGGTTAGAAAAGAGCAACTAGGGATGGGCTGGAGGCAGTAACCTGTTACTCTGGCTCTGTCACAACCATCTGACCATTGCATTTGGAGGTTCCAGTGCTTTATCAGGGTGACATCACTCTATAGAGGAGGTGGGGAGTATGTATTTTTTCCCTTAGCAGTGTAGGCATTTGTATAACAGTTCTCATATACAAATAAAAAGAAGTTGCGAAAAAAATTAACGTGGGACTGAATACATCTGGATATACCTGCTTTGAAAAAAAAAAAAAAGAAAAACCCAACAAAAAAATGACCCTTCCTTGCCCTCCAAGAAAACCCTTCACACTGAAGAGGTAGGTTATGAGCAAGCAATACATTCTAGAATTATTTTAAGATAAGATGGATCAGCATAATAAAAATATATTAGAACTCCTACACAAACTCACAATTCCACGAGGTTTGGGAGCTTCTGTGCAAGGTTTTCTGGCTGAAAAAGAGTTAAGAGATTTTTTAGGTTTCAAAGCAAAAAACAGACACACACACATACTGTGCACCCAACTCATTTTAATAACCATACTAAATCAAGCCAGCAGCTAGCTACAGCAAAATGGCAACACGGAGCTTGTGTACAATACCCTATTTCCACATCCCCAGATTGGAGGTTCTCCATGAGTGCAACCTGGGATGTATCGAGGGTGAGCAATTCACTGCTGAAACAGAACTACAGCCTAGATGTGACATTAACATATCCTCAACCAAATGGCAGACTTCTAAGGCTGAAAAGTTGGATTATCAAAACCTTACTTTTGAAAATATATCCAAATAATTGAGTTAGTTGAAGCCAAGAGGCTACAGACTTTAGACTTAAAGCAGAACAAGAACTCTACAAGATGTCTAACCATAATGTACTTTATTTTGTAATGCTGCTAAACTGGAAAATGACCTACAAACTTGTGTAGCTTCATCAATTACCACCAAGCCGGAAGCGCTGAATCCATCAAAATAGATTTCCATGTTTACATATTAACATGCATATCATTTTCTAACTGCTAACTGATCTCTAGCTGCAATTCTGTTTCTGGATGGCATTTATAACCATCAAAGTGAATCACAAAACCTGCTTCACAAGTCTCAGATGTTGTGTTGGTAACTGCTCAAAATTATTCAAGGTTAAAACAATTTTACTGCTTAAATATTACTAAAATATCTACTTTAAGTATAGTTAGATTTTACTGAAAAAGAATTTTACCAAACACATATATGCAAAAATAAATTAATTTTAAAAGCATCTTGATCACATGGTCAATTCCTGTTAAAAACACTAGCAATTTTCACTGTCATGTAAATGTAAGGTATAGTATTAGCTAAAATACTTAACTTTGTGCTTATAAATTTATTATGAATGAATATGCTAACCTGAAAAAGTAATACCATAATATCCTATGTAGCAAACATGTCACATCCTAGATCCAAGTACAAATAATAGTTCACTTTTAACCGCGGAGCAGCAAATGATGGCTCAAAGAAACCTAATCCCTTGACCCAAGACACAGGCTCTGCCCAGTCCGTCGCTGCCACCTGCCGGTGCTTTGCTACAGCACATCTGTCCGCTCTCCGCAGACTTTTACTCAGAGAGAAAAGACTAAGCTGGGAAAATACGCAAAGGCTACAACATACGCAAGCACAAAAAAGAAAAGTCAAGCTTTAATTGAATAAATGAAGAGGGAATGTGCAAAAACTCCACGTTTTATTAGAATAAGGATACTAAGCTGCATCACAAACTATTTTAACGTTATACAAGAAGGTTATATTCTTATGATATGAACCATTTAAAGTAAGAATAAGAGATCTACACTCAGGTTAGAGACAATTTACAGTTTAGCAAGTCTGTTACAGAACTTCTGCTTATCTTCTTCAGTACCACAATAACAGTGTGTTACAACACCCTACAATGAAAAAGATCGTGAATAGTTTCTTTTAATCTCTATCAGCTGAGAAGTAAAACTAACTGTGATCTCTACTGGCGTCATGACAACAAAAAATGATAAATGAATTGCCAATTCCACCACCAGTTCAGTGAAGCTTGCCTCATCCTCACACCCACTGGACATGTCTCAAGAAGCGAACCTGCTGATGTTAGTAAATTAAGAACAATTGTTCTTTGATACGACTGGAACATGCTTTCCGACAGCCCCATCAAGGCAAACGCGTACTTCCTTTTAATAGATGGGGAAATGGGCCTACTGGAAGGCTAATGCTATCAGTCAAACATGAAATGAGAAGCTGGAAGGCTCGATGCTGGGATACAGGTGTGCTATAGAGCTCCTTGATTCATTCATTATGTCAGAGCCCTCTAGCATTTCCATCTTGCCAAGGAAGACAAAAAAGAAATTATTCTTAGGCGAGGTATGTGTAAATTCTGTCAGCGTAGCTATTCCAGACATTTTCAGAGGAGCCATCTGTCAAGGACTAGAGTCATTTTAGAGGAGCAAAAAAGAACAAGAGCTGATTAAGTCAACACTTTACAGAACTCTGAAGAAATGAACCAGTGGGATGAAAGTACTACCTTACTCTAAGGAAATAAGGTACAGATTTAGTTTTGATGATTGCTAATAATCCGTATGCAATTTAAAGTATTTATGGATGAGCTAATGTTCATCATCCTTCATAGAATCAAAGGAGCACAAGGCTGAAAGACATTCAAACTACTCTTCTCAGACAGGATCATCCTCAAATAAACCGGTACATTTTCAAAAAGTCTCAGTGAAAGGAATACTTCTTCCTTCAATAATCTCATTGTCTTCAACTATTCAGAGGAGATTCCCTCCCCTGAAGCTCCTGTTTTACTGACATGGAGAGTATTATTTGTCCTACCAGCAAAAAAACCCCATGATTATGAAAATATTGCTTTGTAAAAATACTGATGACTTCTGCTCTCCCCCATTCCCCCTCTTCTATTTTTTTCTTCTCTTTTTTCAAGCAGAGTTAATTTGAATCTCTCAAATTGCTCTCACAGGGCACTTTCTCTAATAACCCCTTGTTGCTCCTTTCTAGGTTCTTTCCAATTTACCTAGGTTGTTCACAAGTATAAAACTCCAGACTCAATCTTTGCTCCAGCTTGTGCTTTAACAGTATCCAATAATTACTGCCTTCTGCTTTTAATGGAGATTGTGAAACTTTCTATGTTCCAAAAAGACATCTGCCTTTTTTGTAACATGCTGCTGATTTGATCTATTTTGGTCCACTACAACTTTGAACATCTGTTCTGCTGAACACATGCTCAGTGAATTAGACCCAAAAACTCTCCTTGTTCTTGTTTCATCTTTTGAGCAGTACAGACTTCACAAACCTTACACCACTAAATAATCACTGAATTTCAGTGTCCAAGCAGAACTGTTTACAGTCTTTGGTTAATTTTTAAAGCAGCTTTAATCCTCCCATTAAATTAAGCAGGGTTTGTCCAAATCCAAACAGCTCCAAAATAATTCTCTACAGGACATGCAAACTTGAGTGACTCAATTAAGATGAAGAAAGAGCATAAAATCTTTAGAACCTCTTCAGTTTTTGGCCCAAGAAGTGAAACTTTTACTGAGGAATTCTAATGTATCATTGTCAAAGTTTTAAATGCTATTCCTTAACTGGAGTACTGGACTTTTTCTAGGAAGCACTGAATACCATCTACTTTTAGTGAATTTTAAGTAGTCAGGCCCTCCAGCTCCTCTGCCCCGGCTTTTATTTTACCTTTGGAAGACTCCAGGAAAAAAACTCAACTGAATTACTTGGAGATTTGAGTCTATTGATAGCAGCAAGTTTTGACTTTCTATATAGAGTCTCACCAGCTCAGACTATGCCACACGGTTATTTAACTATCTCACACTGTATTCTGAGGTTACAACATCCATTCAGGGTGAGAATCTGTTCAGTTCAGGGAAAAGCAACAAAACAAAAAACCCGCAAGAGAAAATCTCACAACCTTGAAAATAACTGTTTGTTCTCCTATCAACAGCAGCCCACAGACACAAGTTTTCACCAGCACCTTGGCAGCAAGCTTTGAATTAGACCCTGGGACTGACTACACCTTTAAAGCAAGGTACACACCAACGTAAAAGCTGTTTAGCTTAATGAGGACACACAGACTACATTTGCACAGTATCACGCAACAGCCGAAAGGCCTGACCACTGACCTGAGCAAAATTAATAGCAGTGAAAAAAACCCAACCTGAACAACAAACCTCACAAGGAAACCCCTGGCAGGTCTTTGCAGAGCTTCAAAAAGTTAACCATAAAATGTCACAAACTTTCATTTATTATACTCTACATTACCTATGCAAGTTCAAAACACCATACAACCAAGCACTCATATTTATGACATGGATGACATCATTCAAGATTGGAATTGCTATAAGATTATTATTAATTTATCTTGGGGTTTATATTCCAAAAGTCAGAATTCCTAAACACAGACAGTAAACATTACAATAAAGAGGTTGTCGTACCAATGTGGTCAGGGAATTTCTTTTCATATAAAGTCTCTCCAAGTACTGCAGCCCCTCATCCTTCAGTAACTCCAAAGGAAAGTGATGGAGATTTCGGTAATTTAAGAACAAGTTCTTGTGCCTTTCCAGCTTTGCCTCAGAGATTGTTTTACATAGTTCCGATGCCATGACTAATCCTGCTCCAAGCACCAAATCTAGTGCACTGCATCTTCTGAAAGCAGACCCATATCTAGGAGACAAAAAGAGGAAAAAAACCCCAGTGTTATCAAGGTGTATGCCACGCATTATTTCGCAAAAGGAGTTAACACATATTGTCTGATAATGTATCTAAAACACACTTGTTCCAGTTAATACATAACTACCCAAACATTCACACCTTAAGAAGTCTTGGACTATTTTCTACAAGAGTTTTAGAGCGTTTTTGGACTAGCAATAAAAACATCTTAAGGTATACATAATGCTTTTTTTCATCCATTTTCTAGGAACCTTTCAGACAATATTGTCAAACTTGCCACCACAAGAAAAAAGAAACAAAAGCCAACCTCTCTCTGCTAATCACTGCTGATGTTCTACTTCTATGCTGGGATGTGTGCTAAAAGCAGAACCCACAGATTCCACAAAAAAACGCACAATTTATTAGAGGACTTATCTTCCGATGATTAAAATGCCTTCAGGAAGCTTTTAACCCAGAATGATAAAAGACAATGAAAATTTGTTAAGCTTTCCAAAAGTACTGGAAGAATTTATCAGGTGGAAGAGATATAGATGCACAGCCAGTTAGGGCATTTTAAAATAATAAACTAATACATGAGAAATCTGAAACTTACAGCAATAAAATTTATAAAGATCTAAATGTGAGAGCAGATTTTCAGCTCTCCCCCAAAAATAAACCCAGAAAGAACTAAACGTCAAGCTTCAGCTGACAATTTCAAACCCAGAAAACAAAAGCATAAAGACAAATTAATTCACTCGCATCTGGTACCTGACTTTATTTAGCTTGTTTTTCAGGTATAACCAAAACTCTAGTCATTATGTTGTCTAGATTTAGATAACCATAGCAATGTTACATCTTCTGAATAGCCTCAGAAGTCAGGAAAACATAATAAAACTAGACTACTTATTAATTTAAAGTTCCCAACTACAGACTCATGTGTATAAATTAATTCAAATTAACAAGAGGCAAGGAATCCTAACTGCTTTCCACCGATAACATTTTCTATTTTTCATTCCTTTAGTGAAGGAGAGATTTCTAATCATAACAGATACCAAAACTGAAGGTACTGAGTTGCAAACAAGAATCCTACCTGTTTAGGTGGTAGTCTTTGGAAACAAAATTCCTGGCCCAATTGAAGACTGACAACTGGACCACACATATAAATCAAACTTCTTTATCAGTTTCAGTCATCTCCTTGATTTGCAGATAAACAGCTTCTACAAGTGAACTACCACCTTCCAGAAGAACACAGCATTTATTTTCTTACAGTCCTATAAGCACTACTAACCACAACTGAGGTGTAATATCCTGCACAACTTCTCTAGTCTTGAGTTATCCTCCATTCAATCCATGCCAAGATCAGTTCTGTGAGCAAATGATTACCCTTTTGAGAATCCTATGTAAGATTAGAAAGTCTCAGCCCAGCTTTGGTTAAGCAGCATTCATATAAGAAGAACCATCGCTGTAACAGTTGCCTTCATCAGCGGTCTTCAGGAGACAGGGCACACATTGCTGGCCCTTGGCACTAACAATATTAAAACTCCCTTAATTCAGCAGATAAAGGAAATTAAGCCACTACAATTCCAAACTGCGCATCTGTGATCAGCAATAAAATAATTAAAGGAAAAGCATTTAGAATCTTTAATGTGCATAGCCTGGAAATATTTGAGTATTAACTGCAATAATATAAGAAATGGTAAAGGAAAGCTCATCCTTCTCTGAAATGGTTTGTTTTGGTTTTTTAACAAAAAGCTGTGAAGCCACTAAACATTCACATAAATATCCAACAGCCTGGCAGTTTGTCCAGAAACGCTTTTTAGGTGTCCTGCACTTTAGGACTTCTCTTCAGAGCTGCGACTGTCACTGGATCACATTTAGCCATGTCACACATGAATGAAAACACAGACATACAACCCCACAAATGCAAAGTCCTGTCATAACCTTCTCTATTTTGGCTCTTACTTCAAAGGAAAGCCCTCCTACAGCCCTCCACCACCAGCCAAACTTTTTTTCTCTACTTTTTTTTTCAGAGACGAGACACAGCGTTACCAAAAAGAAACGGACACAACCACGGTCTTTAACGAAAGGCAAACGAGAGGATGAGGACAGATAACACCAAGCGCCGATGGCCCTGTGAGGAGTCAGATCATTCAGAGGAGAAAAACACTGTTTCATAGAGGATGGTGAAGACAGAACTAATCCCGCACCGAGCACAGGACAGGGGACGCTGTGTGAAGGGGTGACACCGGGAGCCTCAGGAGACCCCCAGACCCGTAGGAGACCCCCAGACCCGCGGGCCGCCCCCGGCCGACTGGGACTGCTTTCGAGCGCACTGAAAACTTGGAGGAGCCGCAGGGCACAAGAGAACCAGACCATGCACAGAGCCGCCCTGCTCGGTGCTCCTCGGGCCCTGGGAACCGGGGGAAGCC
>NW_010409156.1:0-17635 GCF_000710305.1 Buceros rhinoceros silvestris
GGAGTGATATATTTTAATTTAAACACCATAAACCTATTGAGTGCTTAATTAACTTTAACCGTCTTCAGGGGAATGGAGCCAATTTGAGGGGGTCAAAAGGAGTTGTTTCAATATCAAACAGTTTTACATAGTCAATCCATTCAGTCGGCCTACAGCTACTGATTAACACACAGAATTAACATGTTAGTAAAAATTCATATTCAGGTCTCTGGGGAAATTAAGATGCACATGCACAGAGCATGATTAGCACAACCATTGTTTTCCCCCAACAATATAATTTAATGGGTTTTCGGAATTACAGAGAGAGAGACTCGGTGCTGGTTTGAATGGATTATTTACCGCAAAGCTTTGAAATGTACAGAAGACTGAAAACATCCTGAGCTGAGAGGCCAGCGACAAGGGGAAGCAGGAGCAAAGCAAGTCCCTGCTGCAGAAGGGTACTGCTGGAGCAGGGGAGCGCCAGGTCCTCACGGGTCTCACAGCACAGCCCACCCCTGCAGCCCGATCTGCCTCCCCAATAGCTCTACCCTCCGCCCTCGCCTACCAGCGCCTTCCTCTCCTACTCCCTTCCTTCCCTTTCATGTCTCAGTGTTATTTTTCTATTGCATCATTTGTTTTAGTAAGAGAACAAACAGTTCAAAGCTTCTTCCAACGCCTCAAAGTATTGCACTTGCCAATTTTCAGAAATAAGAGGATTAGGAAGGGGGCCAGACAAAGCAAAGGTGAATAAAAGAGGTGGTATTTAAAAAATATGCAACTGGCAAGCTAGACAAAAATCGCAGCCTGAAAGACATGGCTTGAGTAATACTGAATTAAAGAGAGAAATCCTCAGCAACTTCAGTCAGGTTTGGATCAAGCCCTTACATGTGGGCAGTCCCCGCCGGTGATATCCCACAGATAGATTGTCATTTCCAGTACAGACAGGCACTGGGACAGTTACCAGCCACGTGGTTTATACATGGAGGTGGGTCATACGAGGCCACCAAAGCCTGAAAGTTCACAGCAAAGCAGGAGTGCAGAAAAGTAGCAAGTGTCTGATTTCTTGCATTACTAAACTATCAGTAGGCCTCTCATTCAGCAGTTAAAAAAAGTACTGAGTTCAGATCAACCATTTAGGGTAAAAAAAAAGCCTTTCTCCCTCTTATCTGAAGAAAGCATTGAAGTTCTACAAAAAGATAGATTAACTGTCAAACTGAGAAAAGTCTGGTGACCAGCAAGTAGTACCCTGGCTTTCCAGGTTTAACATATTAACTGTTGTATGACAGCAAAGTCAGAGACAAGGAATTCTGTCATCATAAATGCAGGTGACCCTACATGCAGCTGGTTAGAAATCAAGCTACTACATCCATCTACCATGTTTGAGCTACCAGACCTCAGGTTTCACAGAGTTCCAGTCTGCAGCCATAAGGTGCAGTGTCTGCGGATACCAACAGGCATGGGGAGGGTCTGGAGCAGGAACAGGTAGTCTGTCATGGGATAACCAGGATGAAGCAGGTGCTGAGAAAGACTCTGCAATCTCCATCCATGTCACCTTTTCCAGAAATCAACTGCACAAAGTCCTGAGCAACCTGATACAGCTTTAGAGTTAGCTCAGCCTTCTGCAAGAGATCAGACTAGAAGAATTCCAGAGATCACTTCTCACCCACGTTACCCACTTAAATCAAGGAAGCAGAGTGCCTCGCAGTGTTCGGAAGTCAGGAGCCATACCTCACACAGCACCAGGGTGTTGTGGAACAACAGCACCCAACCATGACAGAGACAGCAGCACTTGGACCCCAGCTTGCAGTGAGCCTGGAGTTCAGGAAAAGCCAGGAGGACCATTCTCTACAAACATGCCCCTAAACATAACCACAACTTAAATTCAGGACTAAGATGATCTAGATCCTTACGCAAAGTCTGTTAGAATTAGAATCCCAAGTGCTGCAACTAGCACACAGATATCTACTTCCTTGGTATTGCAGCAGCGTTTGGCAAAGGAGAGCAAAACAAAGCCTAGTAAAAATCAGTGTACAACCAGTTGGGTCGGAATATTCAATTTACCTTAGTAAGACTTACAGTCTGCTTCCACGGTTTAGGACCCAGGCACGCAATTCCAAGTGCCTGTGTATCCTTGTATGGGTCTAAT
Organism: Buceros rhinoceros silvestris; assembly: GCF_000710305.1. Taxonomy (NCBI): domain Eukaryota; kingdom Metazoa; phylum Chordata; class Aves; order Bucerotiformes; family Bucerotidae; genus Buceros; species Buceros rhinoceros. The sequence continues at coordinate 2,126 of NW_010409156.1, forward strand.
TTAACCACGTAACACAAGTAAATTATTAATATGGCTGACACTTTTGAAACAGGCCTAACATGAACAAAAGCATAATCCAATTCACTTACATGTGATTTTTCATTCTACATCTGATAATAGAGTAGTTTTCTACGTAAAAAGATTGTAAAGACCAAAGAATTTGAAAGGCATATGGAGTCTGTAGATCATAAAACAGCATTAAAACAAAACACTGTGGGTAGTGGAGTAGAAGGAGATGGGGAAAACCAGCCGAGTTTCATGAGACCACAGGTTAGGAAACTAACATTTGGTTTATCATCAGCCTATTTTTGCTGAAGCTATGGTGAAGCATATAAAAGTGGAAAGCTGGTAGCTATCTTGGAATCAGTCCTTCAACACTGGAAGGACAAGAGAATAAGTACAGGTCAACAGCGATCAGAGTTAAGGATAAACTCCTCGCAGAACATGATATGTAGTAGTAACCCAGAGTAATATTTTAAGAAAGGGAAGTGATCTATTTATTGTGAAGATGAAAATCAGAGATAGCTCACAATAAGAAAAGTTAGAAACTTAACTGAAGAAATAAAAAGTATATTTAAAGTGATGGTGTTAGAAATGAGACTGAAATGTGGGAGAGCAAGATGAAGTCAGGACTGTGTTGTTACAGAGAAGCAGAACAGACAGCTGGAGAAGCAAGGAGGATAACTAAGTTTCAGAAGACTTCTCACTACTTAATCTGTTTAATTAGCAACACATAAACAGAAAAGGGGACTTAGGAGACCACAGAGAAGCAAAATATTTCTGTTAATTGGTTTCAGCACAAAAAATCTTGCCATGTCACAGAAACTAAGGGCATAGTCTATCAGAAAATCTATTAAAATTCAGTAAAACATCCCATAGTCACATCTAAGAAGGGAGGTGGTTGCTTTCAGTGAATTTGAACTAAAAATTAGGACCAGACAAGGCTGACAAAGATTTCCAAGCAAAGCAGACATTGTAGCTGTTGAAAGAAATTGAATGCAGATATATATTTAAAAGGAACGGCAAAGGCCAAGGGATGATCATACTTTAAAACAGCCGGAAGACAGGTGTTATGGATGGCCCTGCAAATTGTGCATCACAGTCCATTTCACTGGGTCCATCTGAGTCTACAAGATGGAGATCGGGATGTGTTCTGTTGACTGAGCAAGGCAAAGCAGCAGAAAGGAGGAGCTGAAAGTCTGGCTCTGGCTGTCGTCTTTACATCAGTATCAAGCAGAGTAGTTAAAAACACGTCAGCTCGTCTCCCAGTGCACTGTGAGGCTAAACAAGTGCAGCATCTGTGAAGGTGAGTGGAGCCTCCTGTCCTACGCGCAGGAATTGTCAGAACCGCCGAACTAAGCACACATGGTTACGGTTTAGGCAGTATGAAAAGTCTTTTGATCAAAGCACCTTCTCTAAAGATCTGCTAATAAAAGTATCTAAATTGGCTGTGGATGTGTCAGGATGGGTGTGGAGAACAAGAAGCACTAAGATACCGTTCAAAACAAAACGTGACACCGCCCTGTTAAGGTCTGAACCCTGGTAAGCCTCATGAAACCGCTCAGGAAGAGGTGTCACTGCGGGAAGAAGCAAAATGCTGACTCCAGACCCATTTGTGTATTTTTTTAAATACTTGGAAAAAAGCAAGCACATATGTTGTAGAGACAGTATAAGTTTCTACTTTCAGAATGGTATATAGCTTTGGAAAACCTCAGAATTTCCCTGTGGGTCTCAGCACTGAACCATTTAGAACCACAACGGCATTCAAATTTTCATGAAACGAAGGTCACCACATCCAGTGAACATAACTGCTTAGGCATTATTTACAACACTAGATACTAAAAAATCTGAAAATTAGTCTCTGTGGCTCATGCTCAGGAAATCTAAACTTGTAGATAACACCTTCCCATCAGAGAACCACTGTAAATAAGAAGCAACAGTGCAACTAAGAAAAGTACCAGTACACACTACCTTCCAGAAAAGGAAAAAATAAAACCACTGCTATTAATTACTTTTTTAAATCTTTAGCTGCTGCAAATCAAAGGATCCCACAACATTTTATGGATGGAGAACTTTTCATTAAAATAACTTAGCAAAAATAGGATCATTAATTGGCAAAATTCTGTAAATGACAGGAGATAACACACATAGAGCAAGAAAATCTTCCATTGGTCTTCCTCAGACTGCATGAGCCAGAAGACCCAAGGAGAAACCAGAACACAACAGCATCTCACACAGGAGTCTCACAGAAAAGATGTAACAGAAGGGCTGGTGCATAGAGAGTATTACTGAACCAGAAATTTACATTAAAAAGTCTCAAAATATCTGACTAGAAAATAACATTATCATTTATAGCCAATAAACAAGATACTTTTAATCACATACACAGAACAAAACCAGCTATTTTCATCATGATAGAGCAACAGATATACACGGAGAAGCATCTTCCACAAATTCTGAGCCTCCTGGCAGAGAAAACTGAGGGAGTATATGAACCATCATGTCTTACTGAAGAACTTCAGCAAAAAAATTAATCTGATGATAAATAACAATGAAGTTACCACAGCAACTATTTAGTTAAGCTGCATAATTATAAAGTACCCCCCTAACTTGTTTTTACCTCAAGATGATAAATCTTCAGTAGGTGATTCACAGATAAATTCTACGCAGAGGCCGAAATGTAGTATTCTCGGATATGAACCACCGTGTGTGCAGATCCTCAAGCTCACACAGCACTCTAACTGGACAGGCACTGATACATGGAATATACGTGAGCTTCGGCAACATAACTCTCTGCAAGCACACAATTTCTGAACCATTTTTTGCTAGCTAGTAAAAAATACATTTAGAAACATCACTGAATTTATTTATGATGTTATCCGGCAATTGTTTAAATTTAAATAGAGAGGAAAGAAAAAAGCTACAGAGATACATTCACCACTTGCATCAGCCATTGAATTCAAATCCACAGACTCCAAGTGTGTTTTCCACTGAAAGCACACAGGCACTCACCTGCTCAGTGGTGTGTGATGGGACACAGACACACATACTCTTTACAGAGCTTTACAGGAGGAGGTTCTAGAAGGCTATGGGGTTTTGGAGTTGTAAAAAAGAGCGTTCCTTTATTTTCTGCACCTGATGAAAATAATATTTGATGCAATGACATTTTTCTATGAACTTTTTGTATTGCACAAGTGATAGTCTGAACTCCATTTAAAAACAGAAGAGAAAAAGCTTTTCCTATTATGATCTTTTCAAGCAGAAAAAGTGAAGAGTTATGGCAAGTTCGTGCCACTTCTAAAGATGTTTAACACAAGTATTGTAATTGTCACTTAATGGGTCAGGAAACAAAGACAGACTTGTCTCAGTGGTGTTGTCTGTTCTCTATAGATCACACTTATTTTCCTTTCATATTTAGGAAATGTAATTATGTCTAATTCAAATTACAAGAGAGAATAATTACACAAAGCCATTTTTTTCTTTATAGTTAATCCTCTGAATATTTTATTTGCCAAGGCATACAATTTTCAAAGAAGAAAACATTAACTTATGCTGCCTGTATAGAATTTATTTAATTATGATATTCCAATATGGTTCTTTGCAATTTATTATGTTAATTAGTTAGATTAAGTGTGAAACATTTTATAATGAGCCCATTCCTTTACTTTATATGTGTTTTTAAAAATCCTTCTAATGAACTGTTTTTCTGCCGTTGTAAGAGATAGCTGGGCTTTGCAGTGAACAAGACATATTGTAATTTATATCAGCGTCGACTTATTGAAGATTTTGAGAACTTAAGCTGCATATTTTGTGAGACTGCAGTCTCATTACCGTAATGAAACACAATAATTGGATAATATTGTGTATTTGATATCGTAACTGAATCCTATACTGCTTTGGGAGTAAATGCTCTATTCTTGATTACAATTGGGAAAGGACGAGACCTCCAATAGTTTTTCAAGTAGGAGAGCAGAAAAGGATTAAAAGAAAGCCTGTAAATCACCATGTGCAAATCTCTTCTGGAAATGGGCCAACAAGCCAGATCAACATGGATTTCTGTGGGAAAGCAAGTTACTGTTTGTTTCCTACAAGTTAATTACAAGTTACTACTACTGTGTGATCAGAGAAACAGGTCATTCAGCACAGAAACCCTTCCACAACGGCTTCTACACGGAGTGTTTTGTGACAGTCCTGGGGTACTCCGTTTTGCTTTACATGGGGAATTTTCCTTCTCTTACTAGAATGAGGAATATGCTCTACTTCCTTGCCTCAGTTTTCAATAGCAAAATGTGGGTACCTTTAGGGTAGGTACCAGGGGTTTTGTGCTGACACAGCCTTCTGTTTCCGGGCTAAAATCAGATTGTCAGGACCATGCTGGGACTCCTAGTACATGCTGCAGTTCGCTGGGAATTCACATCTGGATCTTTAATTTCCAAATCCACCCTTCAGTTTCCAAATACAATAAGGTCCCTCCCAACCCAAGCCATTTTATGCTTCATTCTGTAAACTGAGAGCAAAACCTCACTTTCTTCACAACCGTTTTCAGCCCCACTCTGCATCAGGTATCACAGAACAACACTGACACATGAGCTCATAAAAAAAAATATTGGTGAGTTGGGATGTATATCCATGTACAACAGAAGCCTTAAATGGCACTTAACCATCACAAACTCACTTTAAAAAAATCCTTGCTATGTCAGCAAAAACAGTTTCTCGAAGAGTATAAAGAAAAATCCAGAGCTGTAAGTCATGATAGATCCATCTTTTGTGATGTCATTTGTTTGTGGGTGGTAGAGGTCAGAAACAGGGTTGCAGAACCCTGATGCTCAATGGTGAGGGCAATGGATCCTTAACACAAAAAATCCAAAGAAATTCAGGTTGAATCAGCCTCTCTCCTTAGATCCTGAAAGGTTTTTGCCTATGTGTCATCTGAAAATATATTAACACTAGAGAGCCACTGACATTGGCCCAAATGTCACATTTAAGTCAGTTTCCAATTATTATCTTACCATTTATACTCATTTTCCCTTAATGGGAACACTGTTAGAACAGTATAAAAAAATTCTGTGGTGGTCACATACGTTTCGAAGACTTGACAGGCCAGACAGCTGCAGAAGGCCTATAAATATTTCAGATGACCTAAGTTTTTTTGACCAACAGATACTGTTGTAATAATAAAAATAATAGGGGAAGGCAGAGGAGAAAGGGTCAGGTATATTCAGAGCAACCTAAGCTTGTGCTGATTTCCTCCAACTGTTGTATTCAAGTCACATTCACTTCCACGTACAATCCATATTCTTAAAGTGTTTATATTCTTTGTGTTACACTTTTTGGCTTGACTGCTGTTAAACAATAAAGCTCAGGCCTAGGTTATTGTTTATCTCTGTAAGGACAATGGAAATATTGCTACACGTCAAAGTAAACATAGCACAACTGGTAACAGACACTGCAACTCAGGTAAATGCCATGAATTTTACCAGAACTAGGTCCAAACCTAACTGCAAATCATTAAAAATTACAAACAAAACCCTCACACCAAAAAACCACCAAGCCATGCTGAATTGCAGCTGTATTTCGTAAGGTGTAAGCAAAATGCAAACATAATTTACCTTCAGATCTGCAAGCAACTGATTCTTTAATATTGCATTTTGTACGTCTCCAAAACCAAAGAGGCAATCTTACCAAAGCTGGTTATTTAGACACCTTCCTGTAATGCAGGAAACAAACTGTAAAATAACCATAGATGATTTAAAGTATTTACATACCTTCATTTTAATAAAATCACTCACATGCTCACTCCTGAAAGACTGCTCAGCAAAGGTACTCCCCAGTGTACCTTCCTTTAACAGATATCCCTGAAGAAAAATGTCACAATACATTGCTAGGCTAAAAAGGTATTAGTCCAACCAATGGGGGTTTTTTTAAACTGATTTTGCAGAATAGACATCCTAAATGTTACTGTATAGCAAGAAGAAGCTTGTATCTCACTGTCCCTTGGATCACAAAGGAGGCGACTAGCGAGATGAAAGGACAACTGTTTAAACCATTTCTACCACTTCCTCAGAGACCTCCCACAACGATGCTCACTTGCAGTCTACACCGTGGACTAATAGTTCAGTTCTCAGTGCAGGTTCTTAGAATATAAAGGCTCGCTGTCAGAGAGCCTTTAAAAGCACCTTATCTTGCTTTAACACTCTTTACAGAAGAATTAAATAGGACTAATACATTCACAATGAAGTTTATATGAATAGTTCCAGAAGATCGGTGTGAGGCTTCAAATTTATACAGATCACAAAAAGGATTCAGGTCCCACCACTAAATATCGCTGTGCATCAGAACTTGTCTCAGCACTTTCTCATGACCTAAAAACCGACTACTCTCTGTGGCCTGGACCTTTTTTCCCCATCAGCACAGCACGCACCATCAGAGCAGGGATTTCAGACTGTCATGCTATGACTGGCAGGAGTTGAAATACTCGTCATCCGTTCTTGAATCATTTTGTGGTAGTTGATGGGTGCAACTAACAACCAAACAGTTTTAAGCTGCAGCACTCTATAATCCTTGACAAGTCTTTCCGGAAAAATCTGTGCACTCAGCCACAGGGTTCCTCAATTATCAGCTCCCAGCCTTTCAATACTGCAATAGTTTTAAATTAAATGATTAGCAATGAACAAATATTCCTTCCACGTGTATTGTACACTTCAACACACCACTGACAGTTTTTAAAACTCCTGCATTAAAATCATTGTCTAACTATGTATTTAAAACAATTAAGTCATCATTAATTCGGTAAATGCCATAACAGGCTTTTAGAAATTACAAAAGAATCCTTTCCCATGACATACATCGATATCATATTTGTCTAACTAGGTGATCTGCTTATTATGCACTCATGTAATTCTTTAAAATATGTAGCAACAAAATGCACAAAGGAACAAAGTTACCCTACATAATTATTTGATACAATAAATTTCGAAGTCCTGGCATGCCCAGCTAACCAAAAAGACAAGTGCCACCACAAGACCTCCCAGTTCACTTGGCACCAAAGAGTTAATCTCACATGTTTAATATCCTACCTCAAACAAGAATAATTGTAGCAAGAAGCAAGCTCTTAGGGTAGCCTTAGTAAGACCATGCTGCTTCTTCAGAACACAACAGTAAAAAAGCCATGCAAATGGAGATGAATGGAGCACAAGCCACCGAGGTAATTAAAAATGTATTTTCCATCTCCTAGTAATTGAATTGTGTACAAGCTGCAAGTTAATGAGGTCATCTACCCTCGAGCACTGACAGGAAAGCAGGAATAATTATCTTTCAATTTTTTCTTATGTAGCAATTAATTTTAACCATTCGCCTACACTCCACTCCCACTTTCCTCATTCCAGTCAGTCAAAGTCATAGCTAAGCCGAATTGACAAGCAATTGATACGGTAGCGGCACAGAGCCACCGAGGCGGGCAAGGTAATCAAGGGGCTGCAGCTGTTGAGGGCTAAGAGCTTCCAGGTGAATGTCACCTGAGATTTTGCATTCTGCCACTCGGAGGACTTGGGACACACAGCAGTGCCTGATAGCACATCTGGTGCCAGGTGGGCAGGGAGGGGACGTTGCCGATTCAGGAAGGGAACAGAAGGATGGACAAGGATTGATGAATGGACAAGACTTGCAACAAAAATGTCCTTTTTTTTTAGGGCTCATCTACTATCATTGAGCATCGCGTCCAACATTTGGTAGCTGTATGAAAAAGAGTGTCCTGCCTTGGCATTTTTAATTCAGGACCACAAACACCAGTTTGACTCAAATCCTTATGACACCTGTAAGGATCTGACAGGGACTTACAGCAGCTTAGAACTAAACATGTGCCAAATCAAATCTGTGAGCATGGGGAACAAAGAGCATTTTTGCGCTTTGACCCGTGGACCAAGGCCTCACAAGCCCCGTAACCGAGCTGGCAGCCTCTGTGGTTCTTCCCTTGACCCGCGCCATCTTTCAACAGCTAAAATGAGCAGTTCTGTTCAGAGACGCTGGCAGCAGGGATCTTTTAACAACGCCACCAATGTATCAAACATTTCACTACAATAGTTCAGATCAAAGGGAGGAGGCCTAAATGTTCGGTTATCAGCACAACTCCTACATTTCCTCCCTCAGTTAAGACTACAGACGCTGTCAGGACATTGCATGCTACATGGAGCACATGAAGACTGCCCTGTGAGCCCGTGCCACAATATCAGCTTGTCCCTGTGTGTCAACTCGTCCTGCTTGCCCTCAAGCTACGTTTCTTCTACAATTTTTAATTATTATTTCTGGCCAGCATTTTTAGGAAAAAGCCCTTTCCCAAAAGGAAGGATTATGGTTCAGATGTTCTTATACTCATGAACTATGATGATGATTGTGTCTTACTCACCTGGCTGAGCAGAGTAGCAAGCCTGCCTGCCAGGTAAAAACTCCTTCGGGTTGGCAAGGTGTATTAAAAATTCTTTCTTATATGCACTACTAAAACTATGTATATGTACTAATACAACTGAAGATACCATAAACACCATAAAAATTGTAGAAATTATTCTTTGTCAGCAGTGGAGTAAACAGAGAAGAAATCTCAGACCATGCCTTGGAGTCCAAGTCCAGAATCCAGCTACCTCCTCCTTTTACTAGCCAGCTCAAGGGTTTTTAATTGAAGTTGATTCTATGTATTTCTGAAGTTCCCAACAAATAAATTCCCTTTTAGATGAGCATAATTTTTCAAAATAAAGCTCAGTAGAAAAGGTAACAGAAGTTAGCCCCTAGTGCTTTACTTCATTAGAAATGCAAATAATGCTTATTGCATGGGAAGTTAGTAGGCAACACCTGGAAAAGTGGTACATATAAAGGTCACCTCAGCTTCAGTATAAAATTAGCATCAGGAATGAAATCAAAGGCAAACAAATGCCAACATGTAGAGACTGGAGGGAAAAGGAGTCGTCACTTTCTTTTAAGCACATAAAGAATGTAACACCACGTGACAGTCCAGTAATATAGTAATAGCAGTAATCTCTATACATTTATCACCTAAATTTTTTTTACGCACTTTGCAGACTCTTCTACTTTTCTTCCCAATGATGTTACATTTCATGATCTAAAAGCTGTTGAGTTAAATAGAAATAGACCAGAAAGTGGAGAATAACAAGTTTGTTTCTCCTGAAATAATCAGGTTTTCTTTCCAGCAGGAGAATTTACTATCTCTAATTTTTCATATCATAGGCAGATGTCTGATTCATACCTGTAGCATATACACAGAGCAACACCTTCACAAATATCAGTGAAAAGAGGTTTTGCCAGAAAAAGAGTCATGACTTTTGCTTTTTCCTTCACTATTGAGCAGTGCCCAAGATATTAGAAATTGAATCAGTATCTACTCTGAGAAATCAAGAATGAAAACACAGGCCCTTACTCCCATTTAGCCAATCAGAAATGAATATGCTTGGGTAAACACAAAATAAACCCCCAAACCTTTGCTCGAGATTGAAACAACAATAAAAAGCACAGAAAACAATAATTCAACTTCCCCCACTAAACCCCAGCAGTTTAACTAACTGCAGCTGAGTGCGAACCTGGGACAGTTGTGAACACTGGTGACGAGTCCAGGTGAAAAGCAATCAGTTACAGTCTCAGAGAAAAGCACATCCATAAAACTGGTATTCATCACTCACCATTAAATTCATTTGAAAACATTACACACATGGACACGAAAGACATGAATTGTACTACAAAGACAAAAATGATTCTCAGTGGTTAGTTAAGTGTTGTCAGTCAATCCTACCATTTCACAGCCAGCTTTCTCTCTGTAATGGCAGATTAAACTTGGCAGGCTTGATGGGGCGTAATAAACTTCGTGTAGCTACCACTCCTCCTCTTTTTGCAAAGCTGGGGCATGTTCATCCCTTTAGGTTTACTCCAGAAAGACCAGATAAAACAAGAAGATCAGTTTCCATGTACTCTAGAGGCTCTCCTGCTCTCAGCAGAGGGCAAAGTTCAAATACATGTACATAAACTGAGGAAGCTGCTTCACCCTCTCTCCTGCCTCTGAAGTGCAGAAGGGCAGAGGGGTGAAGTACTTACTCCAACAGTGACTGTGAATTATGTGCACTTTCTGTGCAATTCTTCAAATTTGGATTAATCCCTTAATCCCTTTTTCCTTTTCTACCATTCCTGGAACGTAGACCTGGGGAAAATAAACATTTGAAGAACTAGCCCTAGAATCATCTCTCCTTAGCTCCAAAAGCTAAAGCCTTTCTTGACTCATACCAGGGCTTACTTCATTTGGGTTAACTACAAGAGAGAGAACCACCTCTACCTCAACAACACTGAAGTCCATAACAGTAAGTATGTTACCCTGTTGCCGAAAAAGCTCTAAGATCAGGAGAATTCAGACAGCAAATAAGACTCAGAACAGGTGAAACACTCAAAAAAAATCAGAAACCTAAAGCTTAAATACCATTCTGAAATAAAATGTAGCCAGAGCACACAAAAAAAAGAAGTCTAGAAATGCAGACAGAGAAATGTAATTGTTTTGCTTCACAATCAAAAGCCTCTAGCACACAAATTAAATTGAAATGCCTGCTTGGATGCTGGAGTATAAAGGGCTCGTGTTCCTACTACAGAGCAAACAGGATACCTTGTCACAGACACACAGGAACATTTATACCTCAATACAGTTTTGTTTAAATACAAGCTGTTCTTTTCAATAGCGATCTGCAAAGTAGAGCTGATACGATTTAACCCTATAGGAAGTCTGAAGGTATCAACAAAAGCCATCCTAGACACCAGTGCCAGACTAATCAAAATTTTACATTGTCTTTACCAGTATGAATGGTAGAATTTTCAACACATCCATCTTGGGCTCTTTAAGTGCAACTAAATGTTGCACTTAACTCTAGGATAGGTTTTACAGTGTGAACTGAGAACATTGCACAACATCCCATTGTTTGCCTATGCTGCATTCCTTACTGGATTTTCTTTATTGCTATGAAAACACTAAAAAAGGCACCCTGGCAGAACCTACTCAATCTATTAGCTTCTCTTAAGGCAATAGCTAGGAGCCCCAGCCCTGCATAGAGCTGTGCCAGTCTGAAAAAGACTGTGGTCCCACTCCGGAAGCATGTCCAACCTAGGCTTTAAAATTCAGCTTTAAGTTTTCTGCTTACGGTATTCAATTTCAGATATAGCCAATGCTGACAACTTATCTTGAGAGAGGTTAACTCCTGCCCAAACTTCTTGTGAAGAGTCCCAGGGAGTTCAACACAACTACTTGTTAGACTAATTCATCTCCTATAAGTACTTCTAGAATAAAACTTTTTAATGCCAAAATAGCTTATTACATAAACATAGGCACTCATGAAAGATGTTAGGCTACACCATTTAAGCACTTTTGTTTTTCTAAAAATCCCATCTTCAGACGCTGCTTATCAGTCATCCATTCACTGTCATCATCAGCCATCCGTGTACTCTGCTGCCTTGACAACTGATGAGAACTCATCACAGTAGTGGCTTTTCTGACAAACACACACCCACGATGGGCTGGTCAACATGCCCACTGGGTCTGCCAGGACATTGCAACACCTGTCAACAGAAACCTGGTTTTTTCAGTCATGGACTAAATACAAATTAAAGATACAGTCTTTTCAATTTACTCTTAACAGTCAGCCTTCTCTGGCCTTTGAAGCATTCCGCTCTTTCAAGTCCAGCATCAGCTACACCCTTGCCTTCCTCTAGCAGTGGTGAATGCTACTACAAGTGTATCTAGAACAGCATGACCCTGTGACAAAGTTTGCTGGCAGAGGTGCTGGAGCAGTCCACCTGCATTACTGCAGCTCTGCTCCTGCTCTCCATAGTCACGTAATTCACTATGCCCTAAGAAAGGTCCTGATCACCTCTTCATAATCATCTATGCCTGCTCTGACAGCCACCCTTACACCTTTTTCACCTAGAAGAAATGAACTGTGAATTAAAATGTTTTAATTTTTTCTTCCAGTAAAATAGAAATCAGAACTCATCTTCCCTTAGTCCTTCCCTTCCCCCCTAGTTTATGTGGCACAGACCAGCCCGCAATAATCAAACCAGAGCCATTTAGTGTATAGTCTAGTCTTGCTGTGACTAATAGGATGATTGGTTGTATAGCTTCTTTATGGTTGTTCATTATATCACCCTTACATAAAGTAATTTAATTTCAGTGGGATAATTAGGGTATTTCTAATCTAACTGATAGTCTGAATGAAATGAGATTCTCAGAGGGAGATTTGTGTACCAGGAGATTGGTGACCTTTGGCCCCAATTTTCACACAATGTATTAAGCTGACAGCCTTACTTCCAAGCCCTGCTGCACCAGCTCTTCTCCACTTGTGCAGATCTATGTGCTACAGACAGCAACATTATATGAGGTCCTTCTGCCCAAGATCCCATTATTAAAGGAAATTGTAATATTTTATCTGAATTACAGAAACATAATCCAGGCCATCATTCACCGGTTGGAAATGCAGCACTAAATCCTTGATTTTAGACTGTGCCTTACAAGGCAACGTCAAACGTATGCAACATTCACTTGATCACCACCTACACTTCTAGTAAGTATTGAAATGAAAAACTTTGCTCTCCTGTTATCTGCAAAAACAGGCGTAAGTCGAAAAAAGCAGCTTCTGTACCACTGGCAAACTGAATCAATGCTATACTGCATTTATGAACCATGAAACCAGGTTTTTCTACTTTTGCTGTAACCTGTAGCTGTCATACAGACTAGACTCCCTGGCTGGTTAACAGCCGTGCGAGGCCCTTCCTTTCGTCAGTGGCACGAACTAGCACCTTTGTCTCTGTTTGCTGGGTTTGCCATAGACCTTTCCCACATCTGTATAACGCTGTCCTGGCTCAGCCCAATCCAACTCTGAATGCAGCTAGAGCATTTTTCCTTCAGTTAAGTGTGGACTGAACCTGGCTACCGTAACATAAACCCTTCTCATCATAGCTGCACCCTTGTCCCTGCAGTTGCACATTCATCCATGGACCCTTGTCTTTACAAAGGATTATACCCTTAAGTAGCAGAAGCCTTCATCCAGAGACCTTTGAAATCATTTCCCTGTGATTACTAAACACCTTCAACCTCAACAGCTTAGCCTTTAATCCTAAGAGCTAACAGAAGTAAGAAAGGCTTAACAAAATGAGGAAAACACTTTGCCCTGTCGCTGTGTTCCAATATTTGATTGAAAGACAGCAAATAAGTTATATGAGCGTTCAGGATTCTTTGTGCCAGACTAACATAAACAGCTCAAGCAGGGGACTGAAGTCATTGCTCACAGCCTTTCCTTCCCAGACACAATAAAATCCTTTATACAGTGAGGTCAGAGTTCCCACTAACTTCAGAAGTGTGACAGTTTCACCTGCAACTCTATAGCCACACAAAAATACAGAATACATTGTATGTATATATACACACCTGTCTAGTATGTGTGTATACACACACAAAATTAACCCATTTCCTATTTCAGCATAATAAAACAATTTGATAAAAGCATATATGCTTGTTCTCTGAAAAAGGAAGCATTTACACTTGAGCATGGAGGAAAATAAATAATATTGAGGTATTTATACCTCAATATGTAAAACAACAGGCTTTATTTTGTTTTCACAAAATTATTCTGCAATTAGCACCTTTTTAAAGCGATGCATTGTTTAAAAAATCAAAACCCAGTAACCTGCTACATATTATAGCTACTAAAAGCCTTTTCTTTAACGAACAACCGCATGAAAAAATGCAAAGAGGATTAAGATTCTGTGCATATCTATATTTAAACACATTGGTGGGGGGGGATGCAGGTGCGATAAATCCAGCATGAGAGGAACCCACCTCAGTCTTTATTTCAGTCAGTCCCTCAGCTTATCATTCAGTAACGGTCATTTGGATTTTTACAGTTTTTCACTCGGCCTTGCACTTGCAGCTATGTCAGGCCACTTCCTTGAGAATTCATTGTTAGCAACTCACTAACCTGAAATGTGGTAATGACTCTTTTACAGAGGTAGCAGTCTTGTCAGGGCCTATTTGGGAGACTCTGGAGTTCATGGTTCATTGACCAGGTAAAAGGAAGATCCCATTACAGTTTAATGGGCCAATACGGAGTTCCCATACAAGAAGTAAAGGGTTTATACTGAAGATGACAAAGGGCCATTTTGTACTTTTTGCATACTACAACCTTAAATACTTTTTCGGTGAGAAAAGCTGGTCAATCAAAACTAATAATATATATTTTGTAGTGCCTTCATCAGATAGCTATCTAATATTTGCCAAAATGCTGTTCCTGGTCAAAGGAAAGACAAACAAATGAACTTGCAATACTTGCAGCTAATCTTACATTAAGTGGTTGCCCAAAACATTTCTAAGGATTAAGAGTATTTCCTACAATAAATCTACTTTTTATCTCCTACAATAAATCATGAAATCCTAGAAGGACAAATTAAAAGCATTAGTAATATATTAGCGCATTTAAGAGAACTGACGATGGATTCTGCTCCATTTCTGCATCTGCCATCAAGACAACACAACTCAGTATTCATCTGTCCTTTGGATGAGTTGTCACTGATAAAGTATCGTTAACTCTCCTTTACAGTGTACCCTGGCATCCTCAGATGAAGTGCTACATGCATTTCTACCTAAAGGTTTTGATTTTCAAAAAAGCATAGTGTTAAGGAGTTTACTCAAACTGAGTATCTAATGCTAAAATTGGAATTGTAGCTGGAGTCAGATGCATATCTACTCATTTGCAGGGACTCGGCCTTTTGCATGCACAACAGACCCAACTACCATGAAGTACTAGCAGCAGGCTCCTCTCCTGCCAGCCAAGATTGAGCACAGCTCTGCTGCCTCAGTCTGCTTTTGCTTTGGATCCTTTCAACCATGTCAGCACTTGATGTCTTACACTTCCAAGAAAACCAAAAGATTGTTGTGCAACTCTTTGGTGACCTGAAGATCAATTATTTTGCCTAGAAAATAAGAGATAAGTAAGAGTGCCCCATGCTACAGTCCATTTTTATTCAACTAGGGGAACAAGTGCTGAAGCCTTCTGCTGGACTGAACCATGTTTTACGTACAAGCCAGGCTAGAGCTATGACAGCCTGAGGCGGAAGAAGGAAAAACCAGCTGTTTAAACATTTAGTCAGTACAGCACATCTTGAAACCTGGCTACACCTACAGCCCCATACGCCAGTTCAAAAAAGTTCCTCATATCACTGAGCCTTCATAAGAGCTGAAGGTACGCAGCAGCTCCCAAGTGAGGTTCCACTGCCTCGCTGGAGCTTGTCTCTTGTCCCTGAGGAGGCATACAAAGTATTTTAAATCAACAGCAGTACATTATCTTTTTCGTATAACTAGTAAGTTGTGTCCTGATATTGCACAGAGAGAGCACATGAAAAGCATCTCTCCTCTTAAAATTAAAATCTTTATTCTTATTATGGTTAATAGTGACAAATTGTTAGAGTATAAAGAATGTCAGGGAA